>NC_061081.1:2909074-2973201 GCF_021917145.1 Hypomesus transpacificus | reverse complement strand
CTTTTGCATTCAGAGGCTGTACTCCTGTGTGTGTGAGTGTGCGCGCATACACAGGCTCACCCCTCCGTCCAGACACAGTGCAAGGGCTTGCAAATGTTCTGACAGCCAAATTAATTGGGGCTAAAAACAGTTAAAGAATTCCTCCTCCTGTCCAGCTGTTCAGAAGAGGTCGCGCCGTGACCTCCACCACGTCAGAACAATCACCCAGACGTCCCCATGATGACACTGCCACTCTGACGGCTGGAGAGGGAGATAGAGGGAGGGGGGTGGAGAGGGAGAGAGAGGGAGGGAGAGAGAGAGAGAGAGAGAGAGGGAGAGGGAGAGAGAGAGAGAGAGAGCTTGAATAAACTTTCTACCACGGACCAACAGTGACACTGGGGGTGTGGGTTTTGGGGGGAGGGAGGGGGGGGGGGGGGGGGTAGCACCGAGTGTTCACCGATATCCAGCTGAGCTGTCAACTGGCAGAGAGCCAGACACGCAACATCGCCCCGCCCCTCTTCCACTCCGCTCCCAGCGCCATGTGAAGCATACGCAATTTAAAAGAGCTTCCTGCTTTCATGCGTGACTGCATGCTCTCTCCCCCCCCTCTCTCTCTCTCTCAAACACACACACACAGACAGGCGGAGAGAGGAGCAAACAGAGGCAGAGAGAGAGAGGAAGAAACCGCAACATTTCTCCGTGTGGAGGTGTCCACCTCGGCCGCCGCGGTCTCCCAGCGCTCCTCTCGTCCGCGTTCACACTGACGCCAGACGGCCACGCCCCGACCCTCCCCAGTGCGTGTGAGCAACACGTCGCGGGCGACGGGGCCACGCTGTCGGCGGCACCCCCCCTGCCCTCGGAGCCCCGTGCTCCACCCTGGCTGCCGTTTGGGCCACAGCGTCTCCTGAACTCTGGAGCAACTACAGATGTGCACAAGTCTTCCCCTTCTGACATCTGTCACGGTCCGGGTTGCTCTTTTTGTTTTCGGCGTGCCTTTGTTTGGCAGCCACGGCGAGTCAAATCCGTGAGAGCAAACCCCCCCGGTCGAGTTTTGGCGCAGAGATGATGATGATGTGAAGTGTTGCGTCGTCACAGCGTGCATGTGGCTGCTTTTCGTCAGTGCACGTTGGATTTGGAGGGAGTTTGGTGTGTAAGATTGCCAGTCATTCTGTTCATTGCTCTCTCTGGCTGTCATTCTTGCTCTCTCTCTCTCTCTCTCTCTCTCTCCCTCTCTCCCTCTCTCCCTCTCTCCCTCTCCATCTTGCTGGCTCTTGTGAACATGGAGTGTGTGCGTGTTGTGACTGGAATGGGGCACACACTCGGCAATCATGTGTATTCGCCGGCGGTAAAGAGGCCCAATATTTGCACAGTAGAGTCGATGGGTCATGGGTGCACTCCATCCACTACACTTGCCGTGATGCCGGCCTCTCGTGACTCGCCGCTTCCCTGCGCTTCAGTCCCCCCCCCCCCCCCCAGCCCCCAGCCTCCTCCCCCCCCCCGCCCCTCACAACAATGCTTCAGCTCTGCTCACCACTGTGCAGGCTGTCGCGTCGGCCGCCGTATACATTTGAGTCAACTATCGTTGGCTTTGTTTTTTTTCAGGTCAAAGACATTTCAGTGCCACGGAAATATTGCTTGAGGCATCCCCTCCTCTCTCTCTCTCTCTCTCTCTCTCTCTCTCTCTCTCTCTCTCTCTCTATGTCTCTCTCTATGTCTCTCTCTCTCTCGTCCTCTCTCTCTCTCTCGTCCTCTCTCTCCCTCTCTCTCTCTCTCAGCGAGCGCTTCCCGCCCGCCTCCTCCCTCCCGGTCGTGCATTAGTTTCTAAGAAAACAAATACAAAAGGCTCTAAAGGGCATTTGGAACATAGATCTGCTCTCTGCCAAGAATGCTCTGCATCTCTTACAGTGCAGTCACAGCATTGCCCGGACGCCCTGTCGGTCCGCTTGTAGGAACATCAACTGTTAACGGGAGAGAGAGGGGGAATATTTATTTGATCAATTGGTTGTTTTGACATCCCTGATAGACTTTTGAATAACTCACACACCTGCGGGGAGGTTGGGACTTGACCCTAACCGTAAACTCCTCCCTAGATGGGACTCCTGATGGCTGTAGTAGTTGATGGGATAGTGGCTTCAGCTAATGGCTGTGTGTGATGGTGCTGGAGTTGTAATGAGCGGCCTAGCCAGAACCGCCATCCCGAGAGGAGGTCATTGAAGGCGCACATTTATCCTAAGTGTTGCCTCTGGTTGTTCCCACGGCTTTGCAAGTGTGTGTGTGTGCGTGTGTGAGAGAGAGAGTCTGCGAAGAAGAGTGTGGGTTTTTCGTGTGTGTCTTGAGGATGAGCATGGTTTCTCGGTCATGTGCGTGCGCCATGAAACCTCTCAGCCGTAACCCGTTTGGAAAGGCTTTTTGAGACCTTCTGGCGTCGGGCCATTCCAAGTGCTAGGACTCAGAGTTAAGCATGCATAATTGATGAGCATTAAATTAAGCGTGAGCTTTGTTGTTTTTTGCAAGAGTTTTCTTTCTTTTTCCTTTTTTCTCCGTCGTTTATGCATATTTCTTTTTTTTGTCTTTTCTTCATGGCCCAATCTGAGGCTGGTTAGGATCCGAATGATATCACGGTCATTAGTCTGAATTGATTAAGGTTGCTTTCAGGTGTTAATCTAATCGTTTTGATTATCGTTAAGCTTCGCCATCGTTGGTTCTGTCAAATTGTAAGCGTGGCTGCAAGGGAGTGTGTGTTTGTGTGGGTGTGTGTGTGTGTGTGGATCAGTGTTTTGTAGCTGTGTGTGTGTGTAGTTATGCGAGCATGTGTTCAAGATTTTGTGTGGAAATGTTTGAGTGTGTGCATGTGTTGAAAATGGGACAGCATTTTATCAGAATTAAAAGGGAGCTGCTGTGTCTGTCTGTGTGTGTGTGTGTGTGTCAAATCTTTTCCTCATCGTCAACAGACACACACTTGACTCGGCGATTAACCCCATCTGCCCTCTGGGATCTGCCAGGGCCTTTCAGTGTCTGTACTTGTGTGTATGTGTCCACACTATCCTCTAAGAAGTGGGTCTGTGGTTTCATGTCTTTCAACAAAATAACTGAGTGTGCATAACTTACCAGAGGGTCGCTAACCCTTTCAGTTCAACGTGTCTCAGCCTGCTTTAAGAGTGTGTTCTGTTTGCTTAGGGCCCATCGAGTTTGAGGAGTGCAACACCGCTATTGCCACTGAAGGTAACACACACAAACACACACAATAAATGACATAGTACTTGAGTCAGACATTCTAATCTGGAGATCATGAATGAATAACAACACACCATGTTTTTTGGCCCGCTGTTAAAATAACCAATTCACAGATCATTGGTCGCTAACTGTCAAATGGAAGTTTCTGGAGTCATTGGGTTGGGGAAAATGTGTAACGGTGAGGTGATTGTTTGTTCACGTTATTGCTGTTAGGAGCCAAACCCAGGAAGAGGAAGACTTTCGCCATCCCAGGACGCAGAAAAGACAAGGACACGGACTCCACGTAAGTGAACACAAGAGCGTTGAGAAGTTCTGTCCGACCACTCCTGCTAGGATGTATAGACCAAAAGCCATACATATCCTGAGAACGATGAAATATATGATTGTGTACGTTTTTTATTTTGTTTATGTTGTCTTTCTCAGAGAATCCACTGAAGTTGAAGCTACCGTAAGTATATTTACGTGGAGATTTACATCTTGGATTCTTTTTTTTTTCTTCACTCTAAACATATAAATTTGAGTTTACATTTGAGGTTGTTTTCTGTTTTCAGATAACACTGTCATTGCTGTTTCTAGGATCTAAGTACCTCTGTGGTAAATTCATACTTCTTGTATTTTACCACCCTACCCCTACCCCCCCTCTGTCTCTCCTTTTTGTCTGGCTACAGAACGCTGCCAATGGAGCACCCCCAGGGTACAATGGGAACATAGACATCCAAAACGCCGTGAGTAAACAACACACATACACAGTATACGTGTTGGACGCGCTCAGTCAGTCACTCTTTCTCTCACTCACACACGCACAACTTCTCTCCTCGTTCTATATTAATGACAGGTTTTTCCCTATCTCTTCCAGAATGTTCCCCAGGTTGACGAAGACGGTTTCTGTATCAGGCCCGAGGTCAATGAAAATGATATCCTTTCCTGTGCCCCGTTTGACGCGCTTTGCCTCACACAATAAGTTATTTATTTGTCTTCGACAAGAAATGTGAAACATGGCTATGCAGCTACAGTACGAGCGGTGGTTATGCGTCGTGGCGAATTAGTTTCGTTGTTTCCATATTTCCTTTTTTTTTTTTTTTTTTTTAAGTGAACTCATTCCTTTCGAGCGTCTTTCGCGAGGCTTTGTTTGTGAGAACCGTAAACACGGGTGAAGTTCTGGTTTTCATTCCAGCATGAACAAACTGAAGCCTCTAAAACCCAACGAGAACACAGTCAGGTCCTGTGTGGAGCACATGTCAGACATATTGTCCCCTTGCCTTCAGCGTGTTCTGCTGTCGGTTCCGGTTCCTTAACCCCCCCCCCCCCCCCCCCCCCCCCCCCCGTGTGTCTACATGCCAAAGAGAACTCTTTCTACTCGTCAAGTGACTCCGAGGACGAGGACGAGCCCAAGAAGTTCCACGTGGAGATCAAGCCGGTGCAGCCCAACAACGGAACCATCCAGAGCCGGGCCACGATCGACGAGCTCAAGGCCTCCATTGGGAACATCAGCCTATCGCCCTCCGCCACGGTGTGTTAGTGCCCCCCACACACACACACACACACGGGACACACACATCGTGTACTCATTTACACACACACACACACACACACACACACACACACACAGATAAACAAAGTCATACACATCACAAACCACTTGCGTATACACGGCCATAGAAGCGCATGCCCTCGCACACCCGTCACACACGTACGCCCAAATATCCC
Source organism: Hypomesus transpacificus (assembly GCF_021917145.1). Classification (NCBI taxonomy): domain Eukaryota; kingdom Metazoa; phylum Chordata; class Actinopteri; order Osmeriformes; family Osmeridae; genus Hypomesus; species Hypomesus transpacificus. Next base: position 2,968,281 of record NC_061081.1, on the reverse strand, counting down.
GCTCACGCCGACACACGCCCGCGGACGTGCCCGTTACACTCCCGTGCACGCACACACACTCCGTGACGCCGTACACCTGTCGATTTTCCCTTCTCGAGTCCCACAGAGCAGTTCCACACTCAGTCCTTTTCCTGGAACACTAGAGGGCAACAGCAGACAGCCTATCCCCTGCTCGTCAGGCCTGGGAGAGCTCAGCAGCTTTCCCCTCAGCGACAAACCTTGACACCTCTCCTCAACCGCTCTTCGGCAAACCTCTGTGTGCTTTGGCCAGGTGTCTGGCGCGGGTTTGTGTTGACCGAGGCCCGGCCACGAGAGCGAGGCCCGCGGCGCTCGCGTCGTCATCGTCCTCTCCCGTTTATTTGTTTTTTTTTTCACGTCGAAGCGCGCGCGTTGAGACGGCGTCGAGGGGAGCCGTGGTTATCCGCGCAGGTCGCCGCTGGCGTGCCGTTCGCTGGCCGGGCGGGGGTTTTGAAGACCGATTTCAAGGTGCGACGGGTGTACAGGTGGAGCTGTCTCTTTAAATACCCGGGGCAAGAGCTTGGTTGTGCTAAGTCCTCTTTCTGCGAAAGGGGGATTCAGACACTCGCACACGCTGTTCTCTATGTGGTTATTCCAGGCTTGGCGTGTCAGAGTATCGGAGCCCGGCAGCACGCTGGATCCAAGTCGACCTTTGACCTTCTGCCCAGAGCCGACCTCGTCTCCAACCACTTTGAGTGTGTGTGGGGGTGGGCGGGTGCTTTGATGTTACTTGTTGTCGCCCACGCTCGGTGTGTAGACGGCAGTTGTGTGAGCCTCGCCTCTTTTTTCCCCTCTTCACTCGGTCCGTCCATCTTTATTGCACACGACACAACTGTCGCGTGAACTCTGCCGTTTTTTTCTCTTCCCATCTCTCTCACTCTCTCTCTCTCTCTCTCTCTCTTTCTCTCTCTCTCACACACTAACTCTCTTCCATGTACTCTCTATCCTCTCTTCCTGCACACCTCTCCACTACTTTCTGTGTTTTAATCAGCCTTTTTTCAATCTCGATATTTCGCTCTCTCTCTCCCTCTGTCTAACTCTTCACTTCTTCATTCTTCCTCTCATGTTTTATACGATTCGACCTCAGGGTTTGGACATGACTTGTGTACAAGTATTTGTGCACACTTTATGGGTACACTTTTAAGTCAACCATTAGATTTGATGGAGTGTTCGGTAATGTTTTTTACAGATATGTTTTGAATAAGCTAACTATGTGTTTTAAACCAAATGAATCAACCTTGGCAAGTAGTCCCGGGTTAACACTGAATTTATTTAATTTTTGTTGAATCGTTTTAGAAAGTATCTACAGGAAAAACAATGTTTGGCTTTTCCACGGCCTGAACCTCTCACTCTGTGCGTTACAAATGAGTTTTTGGTAGACGACACAACTTAACCTCTCAAATATTTCCTCGTCCAAAACTACAAAAGAAAACACAAAAAGTTGTTTGTCTTCTTGAGTTCTATTATCATTTGAAAACCAGAATATTCCATCCACAATGTTTTTCTTCACCCGGCACCCCACTCATTCAAATCCTTTTAAAGTATTTTCATGTTTTATTTCCACTTTCATGGTGACAGAAAAGTTCTGGGCTAAATGTTCCTGACTTGAAAAATGTAGGTGATGACGAAGGTGGCGTCATCTGGCGTGAATTATTGAACGCATGCCTCTCTTCTCTCCCCCTCCTTTCTTTCTTTCCTTCTGGTTTTTCTTTTTCTCTGTCTCTTCCCGCCTGCTCCTGCTCGTTCCCCCGTGTGGCGGTGCTTTATTGAAACGCCGGTGGAAGTCGGGTGTGTGTGGGCCAGAGGAGAGCCGTAATTGAACCCATTTGCCGCTCAGTGCCTGTGGGGACTAAACCGTGGCCCTCCCTGCTCCGCGGCGGCCTGACGACCTTCCCCAGCAGCTCTCCTGCCTGCTCCTCACGTCCACTTCTCTCTTTCCTCCCCTTTCGAATTCTTATTTTATTTACTTAAAAAACTCTCTCTCTCTCCATCACACTCTTCTTTTCCTACTTTTCTCTCGTTCTTCCTCTCTCTCTCTCTCTCTCTCTCTCTCTCTCTCTCCCCCCTTCCCTTTCTCCCCTTTGTGTGAGTCAAAACTTTATTGAGACAGATGTTCTCTGCGTCCATGGGGTCGGACACACAGGAGTGCGTGTCTCGTGTGAGCCCTGTGTGCCGCGTCAGATTGATGTCCTCAGCGGACTCTGCGAGGGAGCTGGTGGAAGCGTCCGGGTCCCTCTCTCTGTTGGGCCTGATTCATCGCTGTGTGGATTGTATTGCTGAATGTTTCACCCTAGGTTTAACGCCTGGTGTGTGTGTGTGTGTGTGTGTGTGTGTGTGTGTGTGTGTGTGTGTGTGTGTGTGTGTGTGTGTGTGTGTGTGTGTGTGTGTGTGTGTGTGTGTGTGTGTGTGTGTGTGTGTGTGTGTGTGTGTGTGTAAGAGAAAGAGAGAAAAAGAGAAAAAGAGAAAAAGAGAAAAAGAGAAAGAGAGAGAGTCTCTGAGAACAGTCTGAGAACAGTCTGATTTACTGTCTCTTAAACTCTGAAGTGTAAAATACACCCTCCCCTCGGGGAACAGTTAATAATATCGTTTTCAACATCGTTTCAAAACATCAGTTTTTTTTTTTATGCCCCTTGTACTGTCAGTACACATAGTTAAACATAGCTCGTTGTTGCTGTTCGAGTGGTCATACAGCTCATCTGGTTGAATGGTAGACAAACTGACTGTGCTCTCAGCCTCTCCACTGTGTGGAGATGTGAAGGGGCTGTGTATCTGGGGAGCAGGGAAGTTCACAGCTTGTCCCATGTGTGTGTCCGCTGGAATTAATTAATGTCTGTTTGTGTTTTCAGAGTCAGATTCGGAGGAATCAATCCAGTGAGTATTTTCCTTGTGTGTGTGTGGGCGCGCGCTTGTGTGTGCTGTATTTGCACTATATCTGTGTGACTCTAAAAGGAGCTACCATTTAGATGTCTTCATCGCTTCATTTTTTTTCTCTCTCTAATGCCCGGATTGCTTTTTGAAGAAGTTCATTTTTGCATTCGCGCCAAAGTCAACACGGCCCAAACGAGAGCCAAACTCGGCTACTTTTATTTATTTATTTTGATCTGTTTCCATGTTTGCGTATGTAGACATGTCATCTTATAAGCTATAAGTAAGATTAATTGCTTAATTGCCTGTTTTTATTTTGCATGTCGACCATGTTTTCCTTTTCTTTTTCCCCGTGCGTTTTGGCTGGGTTTGCTGAAATGAAGTTTCATTTCGGCTAAAGAGCCTGATAAACATCCCAGGCTGTCAAAGACATAAGACAGAAATACACCAAATCACACCTTGTATAGACAGTATATACCATAACTATCTCTTCAAATGAACCCGAAAAGTGTATCCAATGACTATGTAAAAAAAGAAAAAATATATTGATTGATGTTGAGTTTACACACTGATAGGAACTTATTAATCAGCCGAGTTTATATTGACCAGATCAGTTTATATTCAGAATTCAGTTATAACAGTAATAATGTATTCATTCAGCATTTAGTATATATTTACACTTTTATTCAATGATCAAGTAATGGGTAGAGTTGACATTGATATGACATTATAGGCTGAGTTGAGATTGATAGTTGTGTGTTCTACATGGGTTCGGGGGGGTCAGCAGGGTTCGCCCCCCGCAGAATAGGCTCAGTTGCTAAGGCTCAGGTACCAGGTGAGTAGCTCCCTGTCTGTCAGTCAGTCTGACCCTGCACTAGCCCCCGCACCCTCTCTCTCTCTCTCTCACACACACACACCACACACTCACTCCCTTGTGCTACAACCTCACCTCAGCCCAGGCCGTAAGCCCTGGCACAGCTCCCTGTGCACTCGCACACACACAAACACACACACAGAGAGCATACTAACACCTGCTAACCTACAGCAAGCTAACGCAGAGCCTCGATGCTAGCAGCACTGGCACCATGGCAGCACAGATAACCCACCCTTAAACCACACCGCGAGGCAGCAGGGGAAGGGGCCGGGGGGTCTTGGTAGAGCTCTGGGAAAACAAATTCACAGAATCCTTTGGTTTGAATCACGAATAGGAGGGTGTGATTTCCAGGATTAGCACCTGTTCCGTAACCCAATCTCAACTCCCAGGGCTGGTCGGTGGCCCTGGGTCTGTTAGCGTGGCGTCTCTCTCTCTCTCCTGGAGTGTGTGTGCCTGGACGGCTGAGAGTGAACGTCCACCCGAGAGGATGTGTTGGTTGTGAGTGTGTGCGGACGCGTGAACGGTCGTGAGGGTGCGAGTGCGTGCAAATGTGAGTGTAAGTGCTCCTTTTCTTTGGGGGTCACATGGGGAAGGTGTGTGTTTGTGTGTGTGTGTGTATACAGGGTTTAATTAGTGTGTTCTCTACTCTGGTCCAGGTGATGAGCTAGGAAAGACTAGGATGCCGACATCTTATAATGAGTAAGTAGAGGAGGAAAATCCCCCTGTCTTACGGCAGACAGAATCCTGCTGCCTAGTGCATATGCCACAATGACTTTGGTTGTATGATAGTAGCCTTCCATTTCATCCCTTGTTTCTCTCTCTCCCTCTCTGTGTCACTCTCTTTCTCAGCAGCAGACTGACCAACAGTGACCTGCTGTCGCTGGATCCGTTTGGCCCCTCCCCTGGAGCCGGCTCCTCCCCCTCTGTCGCCTCATCTGCAGGTAACGTGCTCTTTCCCCCCCCCCACCCCCTTCCGGTCTCGCTGTCTCCCTTTCTCCCCGGTGTCTCTCTCTCTTCCTCCTGACCAGTCCGTTGGAAGTCTACTCTCTCAGGTCTGTCTCAGATGGGGCCGGTGACCCCTGCAGTGAACCCTACACTCCACTCTAGGGAGTTAGACTGGTAGCCATTTTTATCTCGTTCTGCAGTCTGGTTCTGATCCATTTAACCCAGTTTACACAGCAGAAGTATTCCCGGAACCAGACTGGAAACATTTCATGAACGTTTCAACATTGGGATTCGTTGAGCTGTTTTGTTTTTATTTATGAGTTCCTTTTTGAGTTTGTCTGTTTATATTGTAATGTATAGTTTCATTAAACTTCCCTTGTATGTCATTGTGGATTTCCCTTTTTTTTTATTTTTTTTTAATCTGTATTTTACGCTTCCTCTCACTCTCTCTTTCCTTCTCTTCACACGCACTCCCTTTATCTCCATCCGGGCCATAAACACATGTGTGTGAACGTTTATAGTGTTGAAGTTCACTTTGGTGGAGGGGGGGAGGGGCCGGGAGCACTGTGTGTGCATCGCCGGTGATTAAACAGGTTTAGCCGTGACCCTTTGGCTCGGCTAATCTTAATCCACTGTTAATTGGCACCTAGTTGAGGTCAAAGGGCCGTACGTAAGGCCCACTGGCACGTCTGTTGTCAAACACTGTCTTGGGACTGTCAGAGGTCCGGGATTACCAGTCAAAAGAGCAGCGTTAAAGTGCCCTAGTTAAGATGCAGCTAGAGGACTTAGAACCTGCATCTGACCTGCTAAGTCTCTGTGTGTACAATGGAGGCAGGTATTACCAGTGCCGAACACACACACACAACACTTCTCAACAGGCCCAGCCTCAACACTCCACAACATTAATCTGCTGGCCGCTTTTCTTGCGAGAGGTGTGAAAGAAAAGATTAGAGATTAGGTGATTCGAGGCCTTTTTTTTTTCCGAGCTTGCGTTCATCTGTGGATGTTTTTCTATTTTGTTTGAAGTTTTTTGGGTTTGTTTATTTGTCTTATTTTGTGTTGACGCTGCTCTCCTCTCTTTCGCCCCCCCGCTTTTCGTCAGACCTCGCTTCCCTTTTCCTCCCCAGTCCTCCTTCTCCGTCTCTCCACCCGAATGACTTAGATGTCTTTCTGCCAGAGGAGCCAGGTAAAGAGGGAGCGCCTCGCTTCTTTTGAATCAAAGTCCTCACAACCTATATTTGGTCTTCCTCGTGTTTTTTCTTTTTTTCTTTTCTTTTATTTAAACGTTTGTTATTCACTGTACACGTGCTGGCCGTGTTCTATTTGTTTTTATTTTGGTTCATGCTTTTTATGTCGATGTGGGATACACAGTGCTTAGTTCAGTATGTGAGTGCCGTAGTCTAACTTTGTGTGCGACTGAAAAGCCCCAAAATGAAAGAGAGAGTGTGTGCATGCATGCATGCGTGTGTGTGTGTGTCTACCTCTAAATCAAGGGTCTTCTCAGACGGAAGTAATGCACATTTATTACTGATTGGCTTTAGCCTCAAATATGTCTGGTATTCTTGGCCTGACCTGGAGCAGGGGTTGCTTAATATTGCCTAGAGATTGCATTGGAATAAGTGAACGATTTAACACCTTTCTCGAAGCAAAGTTGCATCTAGAAGTGTCCATTACGTTTAAACCATTATACTGTATAGCAGAAGTCTCCGCCTTTTTAAAGGTCATTGTTGAGGTTTATTTTTATTTTGCAACGAGGAAATGGCATTTTAATTTCAGCATGTAACTGATTCAGTGAGTTGTTAAATATGCTTTCAAGTTTATGGATATGATTATGCTTAAAGTTCAAAGTAAGTGTTTATCTTTGTATCAGATGACCTTTCTGTTTAGTCATGGTGACATTGCTAATGATGTACTTAGTCTTCCTCTCTGTTGTGTGCTTATCACTGCTCTGGCCTCTCCAGCGCCCCCTCCAGCTGAGGTGGTGTCAGAGCAAGAGCTCTCGCCCCACATTGCTGAAAGCCTGCAGCAGCAGCCCCAATTTGGCGCCTCTCCCCTCCAATCCTCGGCCACCTCCACCTCTCCCTGGGACTCCCTGGATGAGCCCTTCCCGGGGCTGAGGCCCATCCCAGCCAGGGCCCATAGCGCCCCCCTCAGCAGGCCCATGGAGCCCCTGGAACCCTCCCAGAGCCCAGCGCTCGTCCCAACCTGGGCCACAGCCACGCAGCCTCAGAGTGCAGACGCCTTCTGCTCCCTCTCCTGGTCCAAGAGCCAGTGGATCGCCTTCAATGATGACGTTGTGCCATTGCGCCGCCAGACTATTAGCGGTGGGGGGGTGAGGGAGCCCCCCCGGACCCAGTCCATCCCCCCCACCTTTCCTCCACCCCGCTTCTTCACTGACGACCCCGCTGACCCCTACAACAGGGTGTCTCTGGGCAGTGGGGCAAAGGTTAGGTTAGGGGAGCCAAACAGCACCACCGGTGACCAGGATATCTACGCTCCACTGGCAGCAGCTACAATCAGCCAGATCACCAACGGTAACAAGCAGCATGGGAGTTGCTGCACTTGCAATGTTTGCCTTTTGTGAAGTTGTTCATTTCTATTTTATTTATGATTTTATTTTGTTTAATTTATTTATTTTTTTTTCTGTCAAGCTTTTACTTTTGCATAATTTCTGTTATGGTTGAATAATTGTTTGGTTTATTTTGGTGTTCAATATCCTGGGTAAAGTTACCGAGAAATATTTCTTAATTTCTGTTATATTTCTTTTGAATACAGTTTTCCATTTGTGCATGTTTGAAGTGTTAATGCATGTTCGTTTTTTTGGTTTGTTTGTTGGAATGACTCTGATTGGAGTGACTCAGCAGGTTAAAGTGATGTGTCATTTCATAGGGCATCGAGGAACACCTCCTCATTATAGCGTGGACGGCAGGCCATCTTTGACTTGCTGCCTCTGCTTCGACTCTATTTAAATGGTTCCTTGTGCCTCTGTGCCGCTGTTCACCTGTGACTGATCCGCCCCACCCCACAGTGCCTGTCCCCAACCGCCCCACCACCCCCCTGGCTGCTGGAGCCCTGGTGCCCCCCCCTCGACCCTCCTCCAGGCCCAAGCTGCCCACCAGCAAGCTCACTGGCATCAATGAGATTGTGAGTATTCTTCTGATCTCAGCACTGCAATCCAAATAAACTTGTATATGTGTCATAAGATACTACTAATCATTCGCTACACCTATGTGTCAGGTGGCCTTATCAACCCATTGGGCAAGAGCTTCCCTTTTCATGCCAGTGTGAAACGACATTTGCAAGATTTGGCTGTACAGTCGCCAGGTCCGCTGACGACTGATTCACTCATCCGGTCCATCCGCCCCGTTTGTTTATGTTGTTGTTGACCAATCAGGTGCGGCCGTTTAGCCCGCCCAAGGCGACGTCCAACGCCAGCCCGCCTCCGGCACCGCTGGCCCGGGCAGAGAGCTCCTCCTCTCTGTCCTCCAACGCCTCTCTGAGCGCGAGCAACACGCCCACAGTGGGTAAGGACACGCCCCCCCCCCCCCCCCCCCCCCCCCCCCCGCCCCCCCCCAGGACGCTGCAGTCCTCTCTCTCCTTCCTGGTTCTGTCTTTCTTCCTTTCTTTAATGGTGTGTCTGCGATTCCGTTCTTCCCCTTCTCCCTCCCTTCTCCTCCTAGGGCCGGAGCGTGCCCCCCTCGCCGCCTCGTCCTCCTCTCCAGGGCCAGAGCTTCTCCTCTCCCTCTCTCCCTTCCTCCTCCTCAGTCAGAGTGAGTCTTCCCTCCCTCCCCCCTCCCTTCTCTCCTTCTCCCCTTCCTTCCTTCCTTCCTTCCTTCCACGCGACTTCCTCCACCCTAACTTCCTGTCCGCCACCTGCAACGCGCAGGCCGCTCACCACCTCCTCCTCCGGAGTGTGTGTGTCACACGACGCCCCCGGGGCGCTGTGTCCTTGGTCGCTCTTGCATTGTGACCAGTGTGTGTGTGTGTGTGATCGAAGGAGGGCTGGAGGAGGATGCTAGTCTCAGTGTTTGGGGTGACTCTTGGCCGCGTGTGTCCTCCTCTTGTCTCCCACCTGGCATCGTGTCACCTCATTTTGACTCTCTGTGGGTCTTGTGGTGTCTTGTCCCTGTCTGGCTGCTTCTGTCATGGCCGCCGTAGAGGACGATGGCTTCATAGCCAAGCTGCCCACCTTTGAGAAGCGCTGTGAGACGCCCGCAGGTAGGAAACGATGGGATTGGTTCACGAGGTCGGGGCACCGCCCCTCTCTGTGTGACGCACTAATACCAGCCCCCCGGATTGGCTGTCGGCTTTGCAGACGTTTGACATGTGATTGTGGTTGGTCCGTCCGTATGCGTCTCTCCCTGGGTCAACGGCATGGGTGTGTCTTCATTAATCCTGGATGATGGAATGGAGGTTTAATATTAGCAGTTGTTCCGTCTTGAATGAACCATTCTTGCTCAAATAATCCTTGTATTTTAATTGGTTCAAAAGCCTAAATGACCTGACTACTCATGCACTGTCTTTAATCCCAAACAACAAGCATTTTATTCCAAGCAGCATGTTTCTACAGAGCTGTACCTTGTGTCTTGTACCTGCAGAACTGTTCATTGTAACTGTGTCTTGTTACCCTCACAACACATTTTCTTTTTTTTTAATATGATTTCTTGTTTTTAATAATGAACTAAAACTTCAAAATTGAAATAATTGTATGTTTCCATCACTTCTTGTTCTTTCTCTCTCTCTCTCTCTCTCTCTCTCTCTCTCTGCCTCTGTCTTTCTCTGTCTCTCTCCTCTCTCTCTCTCTGCCTCTGTCTTTATATCTCTCTCTCTCTCTTTGCCTCTGTCTTTCTCTGTCTCTCTCTCTGTCTCCCTGTCTCTCTCAGGGACATCTCGCGGACCCAGCCCGGTGACCCTGGCTTCCCAGGATGCTTTGCCCATCGCTGTGGCCTTCACAGAATCTGTTAATGCCTACTTCAAAGGAGCTGATCCTACTAAGTGAGTCTCACATGACCTCCTGCAGCTACCCCCAGCCCGGGCCTGCACACACACACACACAGCCAGACATGTTTGTATATGCATACACACACACACACACACACACACCCAGGCATGCGTGCAGAAACACACACACACCACACACTCTGAGAGGGAGCTAGCTGCTTACACCCAATTTCCCCAAACCGCAGACACGCACATGGATATTAGCATTTTAGCACTCACCGTTGCTCATGCTGCAATGTGTCGTGCAAACAAGCACTACGCTTCAATGACACCCCCCCCCCCCCCCCCCCCCCCTCTTAACAGTTCACACTGTGTCTCACACGCATGGGACGGGTGTGTGTGCGTGTGTGTGTGTGACTCCTCTCCCTGCGTGTGGAATGTTTTTGATTTGCTTCATGCCGACACCATTCTTTCAGAGTGGATAAACCACACGGGGCAGATGATAGTCTGGGGCAGAGAAAACATATACCCCTTTATTGGTTAACTGCTGTTAAATTGCTGCTGTGCAAAAGTCTTCTTTTTGCAGGGATTAGCCAATGGAACATTTCATAAGCAATGGAGTGGACACAGAGGCAGGGGTTGGGGCTCACTCTAAAACCACACAATCAGTTTAGACTAGACTGGGCCTGGCCTAGACTGGGCCTGGGTTAGATGGCTGGGCTAACCTGGGCCTGGGTTAGACTAGGCTGCTACTGGCCTAGACTAATCTAGGTTGGGGTTTGACGGTTCTGGGCCTGGTTTAGACTGGTCTGGTACTGGACTAGAATGGGCCTTGGTTAAATGGGGCTGGTACTGGTCTAGACTGGACTTGCGCTGGTCTGTTTTGGTCTAGACTGGACCTGGGTTAGAAACGGGACCAGACGCTCTTCCAAACAGTAGTAATAGTATAATCACATCGGGCAATGTTACGATGGTTGATTCTTACCATTTCAAAGATGACTTCTAGATGGGACACACATTGACGGGAATCAGTTCACTTGACAGGGTAAAGTCAGCTGTATTGACCCAGCGTTTGAGTGGTCATGAGGGCCGTGTCTGTGTCTCAGGTGCATAGTGAAGATCACCGGAGACATGACGCTCTCCTTCCCCATGGGCATCATGAAGGTGTTCACCAGCAACCCCTCTCCCGCCGTGCTCACCTTCAAACTGAGGAACACCAGCAAGCTGGAGCAGATCCTGCCCAATCAGCAGCTACTGTACAGGTGAGTGGCCAGTGAGGGAGGAGGGTGTCGAATGTCTGTGGTCGGTTGGTCAGCTACAGTGCGGACGAGCGACCAATCGACTTGTGCGCCTTCCGCGACGAGACACTTGCGGGAATATAGAGTTCCAGTTTCTGTTCGAGCTGGGTGTTCAGGGTCAGATTCTGCTCGGTCGACAGGACTACGAAAAAGACCCCCCCAAATATATTTTTTTTTTAAAGACAGAGAAGAATTTATGACAGTCTTGTGGGAAAGAATCAGGGTGGGGGGGGGGCGTCTTAGAGGAGAAGTGCGTCAGGGGGGAGGAAATTCGATTAGGATCGGCAGTAAACCTGTCATTACGCCCGGAGTGAAGTGTTTTTCCATCCGTCGTCAGCCGTCAGGTCCTCGCCGTGTCCCGCTCGCCTCCCGCCCCTCAGACGCGCCGCACCGCGTCGCTCGGACAACAGTCACATCACGACGACTCAGTCAGGCGCGCGCGCGCACGTGCGCGCATCCAAACGCGCGCGCGCTCTCATTCAGTCGGCCGTTCGAGCGGTTCACCACTCGTTCATTCCATAGACAGGGGCCAACCACACAAAGGACCTGATGCACAAACAGACTCTGACCTGTTGGGGAAGACGTGTTTTGAACAAAGACCTGACACAGCAGTTTATCTTTTGACCGTTTTTTCCCCTCCTCCAAAGGAGAAGGGCCTCTCTCCCTACCCCTCAACTTCTCCCTCTCTTTCTCCTCGTCCCCTCTGCTCCTCTTCTCGCTTGGCTTCCACTGAGGTTATCCCGAGACCACATGGCTTGTCTAATTGAATCAAACGGAATTCATGACTTAATAGCTGGGTGGCAATAAAAGGGTCATTCTTTCCGAGCTATTGGAGCTGCACACACACAGCCAAGGAGGGCTCTGAATAATTTAGTCTCTGATAGTTTTCCCTCTGTCCGAGTGTGTGTGTGTCAGCAAGAGAGTGAGAGAGCGAGACGGAGAGACGTGTGCATATGTGTGAAAGAGCGCGAATGTGTACGAAAGAGAGAGAGAGAGAGAGTGAGAGACACAGAGAGAGAGACACAGAGAGAGAGACACAGAGAGAGACACAGAGAGAGACACAGAGAGAGACAGAAGTTGGCGAGGAGATGGTGCTTTTTTGGGGGTTCACTTTGTGCTGATGTCTTTACAACCTTTTGCAAAATGTTTGGTTTCCTCTTTTCCAACAACGTTGTACCTCCCAAAGGCATTCAAACAAGTGTGTGTGTGTGTGTTGGATCCAGCGACCCCTCACAGAGCGACTCCAACACCAGGGATTTCTGGTTCAACATGCCGGCCCTGACATCGTACCTAAGGAAGTCCTCAGAGCAGAACCCCACAGCCTCCTACTACAACGTCGACATCCTCAAGTACCAGGTCAGATCCACACCTCAACATGACCACAACCACACCAGAGTCTTCCTCAACATGATCCACACCTCAACATGACCACAACCACAGAGTCTGCACTGTATGTGACCGTGATTCCACCTGGGTGGCGGAGAAAAAAAAACGTCCAAAGAAAACGTGTATGTGAGGATATGTTAGTTGCATGCTTGTCTTAAGTAACCTGGTCTAAGCTGACAAAGATTAGCACTTCGAGTCTTGCGCCCAGTTAAATGATCAGATAAATATTTGGTAAGTTATTGCTGTGTCTTTGATTCGAGTACCAGCTGCACGCATGGAGCGGAACCACTGGATTCATAGCCTCTCAGTGAAAAATTAATCAAGTGCACCCAAAGTGCTTCATGCTATAACGGTCCTCTGACTTTCCCAGGTGGTGTCCAATGGTATCCAGTCCACCCCTCTGAACCTGGCGGTGTACTGGAAGTGCACGGCCACCACCACCGACCTGCGCCTCGACTACCGCTACAACCCGGAGTCCATGACCTGCCCGGGCACGCTCACCAACCTCCAGGTCCTAGTGCCCGTTGATGGAGGGGTCACCAGCATGCAAGCTCTGCCCAACGCCATCTGGTGAGACGGAAAGAGCCTCTGGTTAGGATTCTTACAGAGAGGGTTGACACAATTCAAGGGAGCCATTTTAGGTTCCGGGACTGACACGTCGTTTCATGTTTTTCCACAGGAACACAGAGCAGCAGAAATCGTTATGGAAGCTGAGCGATATCTCTGACAATGAAGGTAATTCATATAGTGGCTGAATGAATGAATGAAGCACATATCTGTCTCACAACAAATATTTGGGTATGTGAATAAGACATTAAAACAAAAAATGTGTGTGTGTGACCCTGTAGGCTCGGGGTCTCTCAGGGCTAAGTTTGAGCTTTCCGATGGCCCCTCCACCCCCTCCACCCTGGCCGTCCAGTTCATGAGCGAGGGGAGCACACTCTCGGGGGTGGACATGGAGCTGCCCGGCTCTGGGTACCGACTCTCCCTCAATAAAAAGCGGTTTGCCACAGGTATTTGTGAACGCATTTTAGAAAATGGTTTTTGAAACATGCATTTTTTTTCAATCGTAAAACAGACAAAGAGAGTGGACGACACAAATGTGTTTCCGTAGAAAAACAAGGTTAGAATAGGACTAACGTGAGCTTCTTGTGTGCCTCGTTGCAGGGCGCTACATGGCAGACTGCTGAGCCAACACCCAAACCTGGACTCCCTTAAGCACAACGTCTCTATAGAAACTAAGTTACTTTGTTTTACTTTCACACGTTCCCTCTTTTTTGTCCTGTTTTCGGATGAAGGATGAAGGAGGAATCTTGGGGGAGTTTGGGACAGGCCTCGACTTTCTGGAACCATCCGTGCATTTTCAGGCCAGGTTCCCCTTCCCCTCCCCTTGGTTAGAGAGAAGACTACAGGAACACCGCACTGGGTATGCAACACTGTTTAGAATTTAAAAGAAAGAAATTAACAGACGGAACTAATGTGGAGTTGTCAGCAAATGTAAAGTAATGAGATGGGTCTGATGCTTTCTGACCTGTTCTGACTTTTATAAAGTCAGATATGTAGTATGTGTTGTATAGGTAACATAATGTATGGATTATATATAAATCTATGTTATATCTAAAAAGAAAAAAAATGAAAGAAAAAAATCGGCACTAACAATCTCTACTTTCTGTAATTCATCTAAGCTCTTGGTGTTGCAAAGATGGGCAGAACACAGAAAAGATTATATGAACGTAAACTACTCGCCTTTTTTTTTTTTTCATCCATCCTTCCATCTATCTCCACTGTAAATGCAATTGCTGATTGCTTTAATTGACCAGACTGAACTCTGAACTCCAGACTGATTTATTTTTGCCTTGTCATCTTTTCTGGTTTCCTTCTTATCCAATCATGTGCAATGAAGCGATTAAGTGAATAAGCTGTCTCAAACTACAACTCAGTCCTCTCTCAAACATCTATGGCTCAAACCTTGATACATTGTCATTGTGTTGTCGATTTTAACAAGTACTCTGATACAAAAGCAAAAAATGACTACTAAACTGACCTCAGTGCCTGTTTGAACTGTGGACGATTCTGTGGAGAAATGTGCCTAAAGCTTTTTCTCTTTTCTCTTTTGTATGCAAAAGCACAGTCAAAAAATAAAGCACCAATCTTAAGCCAGTTAATATATAAAACCTTTTTTTTCGGATACCGAAGGGAAAAATCCTGTCTTACGAATTGTATCTAAACCCAAAGGCCTTTGTCTTCCAGAGAGGTTTGGCCCAGTAGAATCTCTCCAAACCTCGTAGCTGCCTTTTGCAATGACGATGTCTGATGTATTTTCTATCGATATAAAATCTTTTACAATTTGTATTCAATACTTGAGTTAGTCAAACAATATCCAGTGGAATCAAAATGAGGCCAAATCATTTAAGTTCTTGAAATGCCTTAAACAGACCTGAAGCCAACAGGTGTTGACAACTTTGAGGAGATATTCCTCAGTAGTCTGTACTGCCAGGTGCCATATGTGGTACTTGATTCTGACCTAAGACACAATAGTTAGAGATGACTTATTGCCTTATTCCAACTGAAAATCAGCAGTAAAGAGACTTCCTCCTCTTAGAGAAACCTTATTTACCAGTCAGTTAAACAGGGCTTTATCTGCCTCTTTTCATCCAAAGCCTTTATTGTGAAATCCACGACCACATGATTAGAATATGCAGTCACTGATTGGATCCGTAGTACCTAGTAACAATGAATGGTGTTGCTAATTGGCTAATGAAAAGGGGTTTGCAGGTGCTACACCAGGAAGTAGCCTACAATACCTACTATGTCTTGTCATGGCTTGGTACTATCCCATCAGCAGACAAAGGATCCCTCAAGTGTATGATGACCGTGGGATTCTCACATGGTTTACTAGACATTAATCACATCTAGTATGAGAATAAATAATAAAAAAAAATATTGTGAAGATTCTTTATCGAAAGGCCTTCCTGTTCTAAGGGCAGTTGGAAACTGTCCAGGCATCCGGCCTTGTGTCTTAATGTCTGATTCACTGATGCGTTAATGAAACAACAAAAGTTATTATTGTTAACAATGTTGTAAAACAATGGTTGTATGTAAAACATGGTTGTTTTCTACACAGTACTTGGCACAAATATCTTGTAATATGAAACTTTTTCATCGCTATTTTAGTGGTCTTTTTTAATCGTATGCCTTTAATTCAAGAATTATTGTAGCCTGATGGAGACTAGACCTTCAGACAGAAGTGCAGCCAGGTGATAACATTAGATGGGGTGCCCTTCCAAAACAGTCCAAGTATCTCGCCATCTCAGAAATGCTGTCTTTCACTCCATCACTCAACCAAATAATGCAAGGTAGCCCAAAACGGGAGTGAGTTGTATTACTTTTTTTTTTCATCTTTTTTTTTCTCATAAAGTACATATCAAATCTGGATTATTTGTGGGAATCTCCTAAAGTGACTGTTGTAAATTCTTTCCAACTATCTATATGAAGTCACTGAGACCTCCTACAGAATCACAATGGACCTGAATGCAATGTAAAGCAAGCTGGTTCTTGCTGTCTCATAACACAACACTCAATGAAATTGTCCAAGGCATTTTTGTCACCTTTTTTTGTATGTTTGTCGAATGGAGAATAAGAGCAAATTCAGCGTAAATGATTCTCATAATATGTAAATATTTACCGATATCTCAGCCACTTTTCATTTTCACTTTATGATTTCTCAATGTGCCTGTATTAAATGTGTAATATATGAATATATACAAATATATAAAAATGACTACTTAATGGATTGTCTCGTGTGCTTTTTTCAATCTGAAATAATGTTTACATTTGACTTGATTATGATGACATTTCACTGGATTACGCAATCCGAGTAGGCAGAATTGCAATTCCAAAAAAGGCCTGATCTTTAATCAGTGTCTTCAGATGCATTTTCTGGTTACGGTTTTAGGCCTATATGTGTCATGTGTCCAGTAATGAGCACTTGAAGATTCATATTTTCAGTTGGCCTAATCTATCTCAAATATTTTTGGAGCACTTGCATAACAACACGCTTTGAGCTATGTACTACGCAGTACGGAGAGAGGTAGTGAAGGGTTTCGGTCAACGGAATGATTTCCGGGTCGTCAGATTCTGTATTTTGGCTGGATCGTGTTCGGAGAGGAGAGACAGGCTCTGAAGTCAACAAGCGTGCGCAGGCTAAGCACCTTGTTAGTTGCAGCGCTGTGTTACAGTCATGGCCATTTCTCCTTCCAAACAAATGCAGGAGGAGTGAGTTTTTACCTACTGACCTCGCGGAGACCTCGTTATGTTCATCTCACTGCATCTCTCGCTCACAGACATTGCGAGCAAGCAGAATTCCCCAAGAGTTTTAAGCAAACAAGCAACAGGTTATGACAATATACTTTTCCTTTATGATTTTAGGGAGGACATAACATGATGGGGAATATATAGGTTTACTGAACTCTCAGATCATGAGGGAGTTTCTCTGGTAGGCCTTCATGAGTCTGTAGACAGGATAGAATAGATAAGCTACCGTGGATTCTTTATTACAGTTCTACTTTCCCGAGGAAATGTGTTGTCAGTCTATACAGAGAGCCATACGAACACATAGATTAGACATAGTTACAAAATACACATAACACAACATAAGGCACATACTTATTTACCTTTAGCATCTTTTCTTATGGAATTCACTGGGATGTTTCGTTTAATGATGCTATGGCCAAGGGAAAACAATACATCAAAGCATGCCTATTTCCAGGCCAGGGATAAACTGTATATCTGTAACCTGATGGAAGCAGTGTGAAGAATGAGTTAAGGGAGTGCCAAGGGGGTCATTTGCAATGGCTATAAACATTTTAAAGTAAAAACGTTTCACGAATAAATATTATATTAAGTTAACATCTCCAGATCAATTATGCACATTGAATAATTTGGGCTGTCTCAGTGATGAAGATGATGAAAATCTGATGAAAGTTGAAGGTGCTGATGCCATCGCATGGTAATGGTGCGTGTGAATATAAGCCTGTGTGAGTTCTAAGAAACCTGTGCATTTGTGTGCGTGTGTGTGTGGGTGCGTGTATGTGTGTGCATGTAAGTGTGTGTGCGTGTGTGTGTATGTGTGTGTGTGCGCTTGCGGCCTCACGATGCATGTTTACACAGCAAGTCATGCCTTGTGCCCCAGCTGCTCCTCTCCCAGACCTCCTTCATGCAAATTGAAATCAAGCTTCTCTGTGCCCTCCGTACGTCCCTCTTCGGGAACATGTGTGAGCCATCCGTGGGCTCCATCCCCTGTCCACCCCACTCAGCCTGGATCTCTCTGTGAGAGAGACACACAGAAGAGAGACAGAAGCGTCTCTGGCATGGATTGAGGCTGTCTGTTAGTTCAGCGCGTATTGCTAGTGTGTCCTGCACTCTACGTAGCTGCCATAGATTGAGTCACAGCTGGAGACAGCGCTGTGTAGGCCATCTGGTATGGATGAATTGGGTCTGGGTCTTAGATTGGCACAGCTGAGCGTATGCTATCTGGTGTGGATTGATCGAGTCTGGGCCGCAGCTGATGGTATGAGCCTGGGGCGCGGGGAGCAATTGGCCTTTTCTGTCCTCCGTCACACTCCTGTTTGTCCAACGGCCCACTGGAGCTGTAGACTTGAGTTATTTCTTAAGACAGAGAGCGAGCACCACATCAGTAACGTTTATGGTCAATTTGTAATTGATGTTCCTATTTGATCTCTCCTTTTTTCAGTCTCTTTCTCCAACCTGAGTAAAGCCATCTGAACAAACAGTGATGGTGTAAGTCTGTTGCATTAATATGGCTTCCACCTCCTCCTCCCACCCCACCCCCAACCCTCAGAAGACCTCTTAAGTATAATTCAAAACCCTGAACCGGTCGGATTCTCATCCAAGAGTACAAGCTCTAATATTTTCCACCAAGCAGAGCAGGAAATTCTACGTTAATTCCCTTCTCGGTGGAAACAGGCGCAGATTTCCAATATCATGGAGAAGATCTCTTTTGGTCTTGAGATTTTTGTTGTTGTTGCATAATAGGAGTGGTTTTCTGTGGTGTCTGACACCAACATTCTTGTCCTTTTGTTATGGTGTCATAGTGTGCTAAGTCACTTCCTTGTTTAGAATGTGGGTGGCATTAGGCATTAATTAGCGTCTCTTCCTGCCCAGCCTAGAGATGCCAACCATAACAACAGTGGCATCATGGAAGTAGAGCTGTGTGTGTTTGTTCCCCGGGACTCGATTGCCCATGAAATCTCGTCCAATCCATTTAGAGGCTGGAACTGATACAATTGGCCATCTGCCGAGGTGAATTAGTCCAGACTCTCCCATTGGCTGAGCTTCAGAACCCCCAGCTATAGAAGCTGTGGTGAGCTTGTCTCTCAACACCCCCCTCTTCTTTCCCCTCTGCTGTTCCTGATTCCTGTTCAGCCCTAGGCTGGTTGGAAGGTCAGGTTGAAAGTTAGAACTGGGATCTATCAGAGGAGCAAACCTCTCGCACACACATTTACATATAGTCATTTAGCAGACGCTCTTATCCAGAGCGAAGTACAGTAAGTACAGGGACATTCCCCCGAGGCAAGTAGGGTGAAGTGCCTTGCCCAAGGACGCAACGTCATTATGGATAGACGGGAATCGAACCGGCAACCTTCGTATTAATAGCCCAGTTCCCTAACCGCTCAGCCATCTGACCCCCCACACTTCACTTCGTCCAACTCTTCCCTCTCCTGTTCCCCTTCCCAGTCCCACGGCGGGGGGGGATTGTGGTGTGTCCACTGCGTGCAGAGCACACCCTACCAGCCAGCTCTGGAGAGATGGAGCAGAGAGGAGAGAGTGAGCGAGCCTTCCGTGCCTGGGTAGCTGAGGCACGTCACAGGCTATCTGTCATGAGAAGCGTGTGTGGGGGGGGGGGGGGGGGGGGGGAGACGCGACTGAGAAACGGTCACATCTTACATCGCAGGTTCTCCCTCCCCCACCCTATGACCGCTAAACGTCGAGGAGTTTGTCTCTCGCCCCTCCCTTGCTCTCCCTGGGTAAAGACGTTAGAGAGGCGGTTACTTCGGGCCAACATTCCACATGCTGTGGTTTGAATTCACCCGTAACTTAAAGGCTTCACCCCTTTACCTCCAGTTCATCAGATAATATGACCCAGTCCAGTATATACACCTTAGTGGAAGTTGACCTCTTTTAGGTGGGGTCCTTATGGTGTTATCGACAATAGTGTGAAACAGGGTGTGGCGGGGATAGAGATGAGGGTGCCCCCCCCCCCTCCTTTGTGAGGACAGGGAAGGAGAGGGAGTGACTAGCGTACTGTAGAGCTGGAGACGATGTGTGCTACTGGCCTCTCACGAGGGAGGGAGGAGGGAGTGGGGGAGAGGGAGAGAGGTGAGTAGGAAAGGGAGGGGATTGGAGGGGGGGGGTAATTTTGTTTCCTAAAGCTCCTATATGTTTTTTTGCAATTATTCATATGATTAATATCTTTAATGAGGTTTAATGCCTTCGAATGCGAGACTACCACAATTGCATGAGAAGAGATTTGGCCTTTGATGTGTGTGACACTACAGAACACCCGCTCTTTTTAGTTGAAGTTGAAGCCTTCAAAGGTGTGTTTGAAAGAGGAGGTTTAAGTTGCCAACGGCAGACTGGCCAAAGGGGCATGGCAGCATAAACACAGAGGATCAATCTGCCCCCTGAGTTAGTCAGCACAGAACACACACACACACACACACACACACACACACACACACACACTGGCCCCAGAGAGGAAATGTTCTGGTTATAAATATTTTGATTTTTCTTAATTGAAAGAATCTGCAGAGCTCTAGTTTTTAGTGGGTTCTTTGAAACATTTGGTGCTCATATGTAGTCTTTGTACAGTGATCTGGGTTTATTAGTGCGACACACACACATACATATACACACACACATATAGTATATACTATATATACACAAAAAACCTACACCCACATGTACACACTCACTGTATCAACAGACACATGCAGACGGGTTTAGCCAGTAGGTGAGACTTTGAACGTTTCGGAGCCTGTGCTTCCACAAATAAGATCCTTTTGTCTTGCCAAGCAATAAATCACGCATGATCTTCTCTTCGATCTGAGGCAGGCCCTGTCACACGCGATCCCTGCAGTTGCACTTCCGCCCAGGCCAGTGTGAGCGCTCCTAAGGGATGGCAGCAGACTGCTCGGAAGTTCAAGTGAAAAACATGTTTGCATGTCACTGTGTTTGCATTGGGGATGAATAATCCATGACGATAGGTGTTTTTGCCTGTGGTACAGACACAGGGCTGGCTGGTCCTCAGCCTTGCTGCAGGAGACCACAGACGGGCTGGATTGATGTTGGTCGGGTTTAGTAAAGGTCTGATGTAGTATATACTATAGTTTGGTTTACTATACTATAGTCTGGTTTAGTATAGGTCTGATGTAGTATATACTATAGTTTGGTTTACTCTACTATAGTCTGGTTTAGTATAGGTCTGATGTAGTATATACTATAGTTTGGTTTACTCTACTATAGTCTGGTTTAGTAAAGGTCTGATGTAGTATATACTATAGTTTGGTTTACTCTACTATAGTCTGGTTTAGTAAAGGTCTGATGTAGTATATACTATAGTTTGGTTTACTATACTATAGTCTGGTTTAGTATAGGTCTGATGTAGTATATACTATAGTTTGGTTTACTATACTATAGTCTGGTTTAGTATAGGTCTGATGTAGTATATACTATAGTCTGGTTTACTCTACTATAGTCTGGTTTAGTATAGGTCTGATGTAGTATATACTAGTCTGGTTATTCTATACTATAGTCTGGTTTAGTAAAGGTCTGATGTAGTATATACAATTGTCTTTTTTACTATACTATAGTCTGGTTTAGTATAGGTCTGATGTAGTATATACTAGTCTGGTTATTCTATACTATAGTCTGGTTTAGTAAAGGTCTGATGTAGTATATACAATTGTCTTTTTTACTATACTATAGTCTGGTTTAGTATAGGTCTGATGTAGTATATGCTATAGTTTGGTTTACTCTACTATAGTCTGGTTTAGTATAGGTCTGATGTAGTATATACTATAGTCTGGTTATTCTATACTATAGTCTGGTTTAGTAAAGGTCTGATGTAGTATATACAATTGTCTGGTTTACTATACTATAGTCTGGTTTAGTATAGGTCTGATGTAGTATATACTAGTCTGGTTTAGTATAGGTCTGGTGTAGCATGTCTGGTTTAGTTTATACTCTAGTCTGTGTTATTATATAAATATTGGCTTCTATAAACTATAGTTTTTGGTAGAGTAGGTATTGGTTAGTATAGGTCTGGTTAACGGGTTAGTATATAACTCCTATACTAACCCAGACCTACACTAAACCACACCTATACTTACACCTATAACATGTCTCTAGAAGAGTATACAAATGTGGTTTAGAATATTGGGTACATATACTGTATATCTAACATCTGGTTTGGTCCCAAATCAGTCTTGAGTCAGCAGAATGAGTAAGCACTGGACTGGATCCAGTTACATGACCCATCCACTTCCAGATACAGACTCATAATTGCTTCTTCATACATCAATCAGCCCATAGCAAAGGAACAAGCCTTTAAGTGCTGTGTGACAATGAGAGGTCATGCAACTATTAGCCTACCAATAGACGTGGATGAACTTACAACCACGCTTCCTCCTCTCGCTGTCTCATCTCTCACTCTCTTCTCTGTCACACTAACTATCTCTCATTTCACACTTCTCTCTCCATAGTTTCATGTTTGAAGAGACTTGCTAGCGTGGCGAATCTGCCCCGGCACCTTGAGTTAAGTGGTGAAGCGCCTTTTAGGCGGCGGCGGTAGTGCCTGCGTGCCGTGCGTTTTTTTACTCAGCGCTCGGCTCGTTATGCCTGGCCCTGTGACACTATTGCGTGATTGCCAGTGTTTTAAGCCCCTCCGCTCTACATGCTACACTGATTGTTCGGCTATTGCAGTATGGGCTGGTGGTGATAAGTTATGTACAACAGCGCGGTCGGTGACGCGAGCGTGTGAAATGATATTTGACAAGGTGGATTGTGGCTCGCGTTGCATGGTCTGTGCGTGCAGGCACCTCCCTTCCTCCCCTCCCCCCCTCCCTCCCCCACACACACACACTCCCTTCCTCACTCTCTGTCTCTCACAGACTTCAAACTTTCCTCTTGTCTGTTCAAACGCGAGGCTCCCTTCCTGAACTCTTAGGGGCCTTTGGCATTCTGACTAAACTGATTCAAATATTGATACAAAATCTACGCAGTGGAGTCGAGTTTTACCTCAGTAATTGATAAAGTGAAATCAAACAAATATAATTGAACCCTGCTCCGGCAAAGAGCTTTTCTGTGACGCCCAACAACTTTTTACCACAAAACATTTTAAACAAGAGCATCATTTATACATATTCAAATCTGTCATTCAAGTCATAGCCCAGTATGCCTGTGTGCCTTTCGTCAGCTCTCTGAGTTACTGTCCTGGTTAAACTTTAGCCCGTCTGGAAACCGTAAGTAAACCTCCCTCACCCATTGATGAAAATGACAAGTATGCAGAGTCAAAATGTCCAGAGGTGTCCAGAGTTTCTCTTCACGAGGGGTTGACACTTAATGTTTGAACGCATTCAGGAAGGCACGCTGCCCTCTAAGGCCTCAACAGGTATGGAAACCACCAACCATGAGGTACAAAGGACCAGCACTGTGCAGATTAACCTGTAACTACTTTGTCTCGGGTTAACCAGTGCCTTAATGGATGTACTCAAGAGTTCAACCTGCGACTTGTGATTGAGGGAATGGCTGAACGCACACACACAAACAAACACACTGCAGTGGCAGTCTCTCCCGGATCAGACCACTTGGGCTCAAGAATCGACCCGGCATCTTCAGCCTCTTGGAGAGCATGCTGGGGCAGCGGTCTCTGCCCGACCCGGCCCTCAGCACCATAGCCTACGGGGTGGACACAGGCTGTAGCGTGGACGTCATATCCCCCGGTGGCGTCCCTCTGACCCTTGCCACCATCCTTCCTTCACCCCTGGCCGCCGGTACAGATGCCAGCGGCGGAGCCGCGTCGGACAGCGAGAATGCGGGCGCCACGTTGCTCTTCTCTGGGATCTTCATGACCCTGGTGGGCATGACCTTCACGGCAATGGGCTGGCTCAACCTGGACCGCAACCACAGCCAAGGCTGGATCCAATTAATGGGGCCCATTCTCCTGTCTGTGGGAGGAAGCTTCGTCTTCATCAGCATCTGCAAGTTCAGGCTCGTGACCTGCGGGGGATGCTCGGAGCGCCCGGACGAAGACACGGATCCCGCCGAGGAGCGGATCGCCCCGGGCCAATCGTTCCTGTTCAACAGCATCAATCAGCCAATCGTGTTCCAGGGAGCCACGGTGATGCAGTACATCCCGCCACCGTATGCGTCCGTCACCCCAGACGTGAGCCCGGCCAATGCGGTTGCCCTAAACCTTCCCCCGCAGTACTACACGGTGTGTCCAGCGGAGAACCAGGGGTTCAACGCCGATGATGACATCACAATGAGCGCCACAACTAGCAGCAGGTAGGAGGTGATGATAGAGCATCAATAGGGGACACCGAGAAAAATACCACAGCAAAATGTATGTCTTGTCACCAAGCATTAGGATTAAAATGCCTTTTCAAACCCAGCCCAATGCAAACAATAAATTGCAATATGTTGGAAAAAGAGTTTAAAGGGAAAATGTTGAGGAAAGAGAGTAGATATAATAACACATACTGTTTTACTGAACTTGTTCATATAATGGATGAGGAAGTGTTAGCCATTGCACTATTTGTTGTTGAGCATTGCTTTTCACAAGCAAAGCTAACAAGGGGGAACTCTTGTGTAACAAGTTAATGTTTGAGTGGGAAAATAGCAAGTTGGATAAATATTGTAACCTACTGCATATCGCCCCAAGGTTGAAGTTATTTTAACTGTTGAAATGTTTGGTCATTTTATATAAGCTACTGTGTCCTACCACATTATAAGGCCTGGACTGCATTCTGACAATGTACCTGCAAAGTGACATCCAAATTAGCTTGACCAGATCAGCCCGTGACCATGATTTAATGGGGCCTACAGCATATCAGCATGCAGTGTTCATAATTTACCATACCAGACCTTCATGGTGTCCTTAGGATGTCTTGTTTGATATTCGCCATAGGTCGCGCGAAGAGAGGCTGGACAACGGAAAAGACTCCGATGAAGACTGCACCTCTACCCGTCTTCCACCACCGTCTTATGAAGATATCTATCCATCAGTGCCGACTGACCACCTGTATCTTCGCTCAACATGACGGCTTGAACTACATATCTTGTATTTTGACACAGAAAAAGGCGCATTGTGTAACACAACAATGATGAATACAGGATGGTCGGCATGCTTGCGCGCGCATCTGGATTTAAGTATTGACTGTGCACGTTATTGTTTGTCAGGCCTATCCGAAATAATCCACACAATATATACATAGGCCATATTATTTGTTACTTCATATGAATACACGTGTATTTATCCAGGGCATTGTATTTCTTAAATGAAACACAATAATTATCCAACTGAGCACTATAAATTGGTCCAACAGCTCCAAGAACTGTTATTATTCAATAGACTTCAATAAAAATGTCCTTGAGACGCAATGAAATGCACATTTTCCAAGTACTTTCGAGCTTTCGTAACACGTAGCAAGATCTCTGCGGGCATATGCGGTAACTGAACCTTGTAGTGGAAGTGGTCTGACTCTAGGCATGTTTATTTTACATGCGGGGTGGAATTAAGTTAAATTCGACGTTACGGGCTGTTTTACTTCAGGATTGAGACCTCAGTGGAATCAGGGATTCGAATGTGTCTAAGACAGACGCAGGCGGTAAGGGCGCACCCCTGCATTAAGGTTCCCGGGCAGCAGCCGGTTAGACACAAGTGTAACTTAACCACATGGGGGCGGAATTGGAAGATTGAGGGAATCGATAGGTCGAGCTGTCACTGGGTCAGGACCGACGAGCTCTGTCGGAGAATATTAAACATGACAGTTCACTGGTAGGCTAATTATTGGCAACCGGAATAAC
This sequence comes from Hypomesus transpacificus, assembly GCF_021917145.1. Lineage (NCBI taxonomy): Eukaryota > Metazoa > Chordata > Actinopteri > Osmeriformes > Osmeridae > Hypomesus > Hypomesus transpacificus. The sequence goes on along the minus strand of NC_061081.1, from coordinate 2,942,847 downwards.
AAACCAAAACAATGAATAAATAAACAATAATAACATAGTAGCTTACACTATCTTATATTAAAAACGGGACTGATTATTAAGCTATTATAATAAAAAAGTAGTTGCTAGATACTTCAAAAATGAATAACATGTTACATTTAGATAGGCCTATGTAGCCTAACTTTATATGGTCTATCCAGACTAAGTTTTGGATATCTGTTGAATAAGCAAATCATTTATTGACATACAAAATAAATATACACTGTAGCTTACTCTTATTTATTTTTACCTGTCAAAACGCACATTTACATAATAAATATTTAGAAATAATGGACTATCGAATATTCGATAAGGTAATTCATTGAGAGTTGACGCAGAAGGACTCTGCCGGAATTATTATTTCACACCTAAGATTACTGTTATAGGTTTGTTTAGCCTATAGTTACTGTGGCGTGGGTCCAAACTATCAAAAATTAAGATCCATTAATTTCCAAAGGAAATTAAAATGATTAGACTATAAGTCAGTAGGCCTATTTTATCTTCGGGCTGATACTAATAGCCTATCATCTCTAAAAAATGGAGGCCCTATAAGTAATACAAATTCAATCATCACAAGTAGGCCTATATGGCAAACAAAAACGTTTGCTTTGAGTATAGGATGCAATTAAAGACCAATAAATGTAATCAATGATTCTGAAAAACGATGCCAGCAAATTTGAGACCTGTTCCTTGACAGTGGGCTAATCACGTTTGTCCCTGGCAAGCACTGCAAGTCTGAGTGTATGCCCCCACTTCCCCAAACATCCATGAGCTGTATGTTTTCAAGATTTTGTATATATAGGCTAATAACAATTTGTTAACTTCAATATTAGTTCACTTTTCATCTTCAAGCTTTAAAGCTACAGTTACAAAAAGGGAATTCGTCTGAGAAGGCAGGTGAGTCACCTCGGCAGGAACCATGTGGTAAACTTTGGCCCTGAATAAGTGTGGGTTTCATTGGCTACTTAAAAACATTTAAAGCAGTCTTTACAGTTTTGAGTTGAAGCAAAATGAAGATAAACCTAACTCCTGCCAAAACAAAAGTTGACAAGTGCAAATTCTTACTTCGAAAACAATTTTAAACCGTGTGCTAACCGGGACTTAAGTCTTTGTAGATGCATAAACCGCAGTGCAATGTGACTTCCATTAATTTTACTGCACAGTAAAATGCGGGTGGCCGACAAGGCCCATTATTTTACCGTTTTGTAGAATTTGCGCCGTTTTATGAAAGCCTTACGGAACACGTCAAACGTTAAACAACTCCAGAATTAAAGGGTTCCAGAAGAACGCACAGACAATTCTACCGCAAATCTCACGAGAACGTCGGTATCGACAGGCGATTAATTAGAGGGTTCTCTAAATGGAGATGAATGTGCTAATGATCGCAGGTCACGAGGGAGCGGAGGTACACAAGGCCGGGAGCAGGGAGCGTGAATCACAAACATGTGATGATATCAAGTTCTCAAGTTCTAAACTAAGCATATCATTGCTATAATTCTGCACAAAACAAGTCACCAACAAATCTATGCCAGACAATTGATTAAATGATTAATGTTGAACTACTACAGGAATCCCATAGGTGTTATGGTAACACTAAACCTTCAGATTCGACCATGATTACTTAGATGATGAATCATATCAATACAAACTCCAAGTTTAACACAGTGAAAAATGATATGAATCAACACTCTAAACATTAGAGATGAAGTGGATTGATTATGTCCGTAAAAGAAGCATCGTGCCAATATGCCTCATTTAGTTGTGAACTGTCGATGAGGGATGTAAGAAAATGAACGTTGGATTACCGTGCTAATATGGGAATAATAATCATGAGTAATATTGTCACTGTGATGCTGTGTGTGTGTGTGTGTGTGTGTCAGAGAGAGAGAGAAACTAAGTAAACCCTTGGTGGCATATGTGGTAGAGCGACCCACGCATGATGTCAGCCCTGCGTCCATTACAGTACTGGATGTGTGTATACACAGTGTGTGTTCACGCACGCACACAAACCATTTTATTAAAGGCACATTGCAGAGGGCACAGAGTTGCCATCTTGCCATTAGTTATAATGATCAGTCTTTGATTCGTTGATGAGGGAGACACATCTGACATTTGACATTTGTATTTTTGTCTCTGGGTCTCTCACAACTATTTTTAGCAGCTAAAAGTGGCTCTTTTTAAAATAAGTTCCTGACGCTATATCAAAGACTCCCAGCCTGCCAAAAGGGTGGGCCAGCCCTATGCTTGTGTGTGTGTGTGTGTGCGTGGGTGTGTGTGTGTGCGTGTGCGTGCGTGTGTGTGTGCGTGTGTGCGTGTGTGTGTGCGTGTGTGTGTGTGGGTGTGATGTGCTACGTCAGGGCATGAGGACGGGGGGACAAATGGATTCCATGTTTGCAGGAAAACACGCTGGAGGCACAGGAAAGCTTTGTTATTTATGAAGAACACGTGAAACCAATCAAATCGGAATTATCTTCCTGTTGTTCCAACTTTTGTCGTTTGCAGTTTTCAGTCCGCTTGCCAGCAGTGTCGCCACCCAGCGAGCAGGTCTGTGTCTGTGTATAAAGAGAATGAAACAGTCACACGTAGACACACACACACACGTGTTTGTTCGAGGAGCATCAGACAGTAAACCTCGAGGGAATCTGATAAATAGTCAGCCCACAGGAAATTATTTACAGACCTGCTCCGAATAATAACCCATTTACATACGCTTCCGCAAATGGAGCTGGGCTAAACACACACCACACACGCACGCACACACACACACACACCCACACACACTGACCTATCAGGACTGTGCCAGTGGGCTTGCTTAACCCATAATATATGTGATGTTTTACTTGTCTAACATGCACATACACACTAACGCAAATACTTATTAAACACCATCTTGGGAATTCAGTATCACTTCGAGGGCAGCTTGAAGATGATATTAGGATTGTTAAAACGAGTATCTGTGCGAGAGATAAGCTTGTGTGTGTAGTGGAGGTCCTATGGTAGGGGTCCTTTCATGTTTGTCTCTCACTAACTCAGCCAGTCAACCTTGATAAACTCATTCCCTCAGTGTAGCAGCTCTCTCTCTCTCTCTCTCTCTCTCTCTCTCTCTCTCTCTCTGTCTCTCTCTGTCTCTCTCTCTCTGTCTCTCTCTCTCTCTCTCACGTCTCTGGGTCTTTCCCAGACACGTTTTACTGCCTTGCCTCTGGACTTGGCTGAGTGTCTGTCTTTCCCTCTGCAGCAGGTGTTTCACTCATCTACTCTGGTTGTGTCAGACTCAAATCTCCAGAATACATATTATACTAGAGTAGATCCCGTAGTAGATCCCAGGGTAGATCCCAGAGTAGATCCCAGAGTTGATCCCAGAGTTGATCCCAGAGTAGATCCCAGAGTAGATCCCAGAGTAGATCCCAGAGTTGATCCCAGAGTTGATCCCAGAGTAGATCCCAGAGTTGATTTTCGATAAGATGGGCAGGGTGTTTACAGACGTGCTTAGATTTGTTGGTACCCCTCGATAAACAGGGACCCAGGAAGATTGACAGTTCCATGAACCTTGAACTTCTCATTTGCAGCTGTTGTCACAGGAACATCAAGCTGCTTGGAGATGGTCTTGTAGCTTGTACCTTTACCATGCTTGCCTGTTATTTTCTTTCGGATCTCCTTAGACTAGTCTCTTGATTTCCTCCATTTAAATAGGCTGAAGGATTGATGTCAAGATTGGAGACTTATGGAGAGAAAAGATTAGAGATACTAATTAAAGAAACGAATGGGTTTGAAAAAATTACTACAATGCAATTATTTATAAACCTTTTTTCTAAGGGGTACCAACAACAGTGAGATATTTTTGTAGAATGAGCAATAATCTCTTTTCACAGTGTCTTTGCTTTGTTTTATGACATACCAAAGGCATGCAAGTATACATGATGCATTTGCTTTTAATGTCATCACTTTTTAGGAGGAATTAAGCATTATTTCAATTATTATTATTATTTTGGTCTGTAAGGATACCAACACATTGGAGCACGTCCGTATGTGTCAGAAGAGGAGATTGAATAGCCGGAGGCCTGTTACTTGTAACTATCGGTTAATTGTAACTATCGGTTCATTAAAGTAGCTTAGTAGTAAGAAATTGTGTAGTTCTTTACAAACTATACAGCAAATGTCTACAAATAAAAATATATTTGTGGCATGATAAGATTACGTTTTATTATCCAATAATGTCAGTCATCTTCCAACATAATCTTTATGTGTGTATAATTTCATTTTTATATCTCTTTACCATGGTAACATCAATGACAAAAGCAGACTGAATAAAACTGACCCATGCAGCAAATTGTAGAACATTTAATGTTCATATTTCATTTACCACTTAGTGTGTGTCACAGGACTTTTCCTTAAGAACGACCCTGTAATAATCCAGGTATCAAAAGTTCATAAAGTAGGATTGTGAATCGAATCTCAGTCATAACCCTATAACTGGGGTGACTGTTATAGCAGATGCTAGGTAGAAGGTTGTGGGCAGGGAGGTATGCAGTCTTTGGGGAATGGTTGAGGAGAAACACTGGGCTCTTCACCGGGGCTGTTAGTTATCTGGTGGCTCCGAGCGCTGCTCCACTCAGATTTAGTGGTGGCAGTTAAAACTGAGTTAGAGTGTAAGTGTTGACATTAAACTGTGTCACTCCCTCGATTTACGGCAACATATTTAAGGAATTAAGGAACCTGAGTGAGAGACAGCATTTAGGACGAAATATAAATACATCAAGTATACTGGAACGTACAAACGTATTTGAATACAGTTGAGCGCATAGTGACATACTGTGGTCTGTCTGTGTCCCGACATTCCCAGGGCTTCCACAAAGTTGGAAGAAGCAGAAAATAAACTCACCTTTTAAACTCGGCAATCCTCATGGCAATCCAAAGGTCACTCTCAGGATAATCACTGATTGGATAATTGAGATCAAAGTTGAGGAGAAATCTTGTCGACACCTGCATGCCCTGCGGAAAGCCGGTACGTCAGACCACACTACAATCCGTACAATCCACACCAACAGAACATCATTGATTCATTCATTTGATCAACACGTTAGCGTCTATAGTAGCGACAGTTCCTGAATTCGAACGACACAGGTTCCAGTAGCCAGCTCTTTTAGAACGTACTTTATGACAAATTAGGATGGATGGGTGAAGTGTAAAGGTATCTGTCATGTGACCCTCCCTAGTCTTCTGGTTTCCTTGTTGGTAAAAACAACAACCAGTCTAACATCTCACGCTCACACAAATTGGGACTGAAGAGAAAAGTCAACAGGAGAGTATTTGGGAGCTGTGTATTTTGGAAAAGTAATCCCCTGTTTGTATTGATATTTCCCCTCAGGGAAACCTTCTGTCACTGTCAATTTAAAGGGGCACATGTTCAACATGATGTCAATTCTCTGTTATAGACGGTATTTATGACTTTATTAAATTAGAGCAGAGTATCTGTGGTGGGTCCAAACGTGGGGGGTAGCTGAGGGTGGGGGCCGGAGGTGTAGAAGGGAGTCGTTTTGGAGTGAGAATGGAAAATCAGGCTCGAGTGAGTTATTTTTGTTTCAAATGTGTATCAGTCCACATATGGTCCTTGTTTTGGCCTATATACTGAGAATCTCTGTGTTGACCTTTGCCCCAGCTTTTCAGACTGACATGGCTTTGGATGCTTCACTCCCAGTTGGATTTGACCCTGTGACCCCAGAGGTCAGGGGTCACCGCCAGGGAGCAGCAAATTAACCCAATGCGTCAAACCTGGCATGACACCATGTTCAGCGGTGCTCCGTCGTTAAATCTTTGGCTCCTTTTCCAGTGGCGCATGTTTGATCTTGAGTAGTCTCTCCAGTCCACCGTTTTGTGCGGATGGTTTCCAACACTGGTTCTCCTGCAAGTTTATGATGCGTGTCCCTCCATCCCTCCGCCTTCCTCCTCCCATCCCCCTGGTGATGTCCCTCCCCCTTTTCACGACACTGACGTCTCTATTTGACGCCGTGCGCCTTTCATCGTTTTCGTCCTTTCTGCAGATCTCTCTCCGGGACGGGGTTTCTTTCTCTCTCTCCCTCCCTTTCTCGTATCTCTGTCTTTCTCTTTTCCTTCTCCTTTTCGGTCTCCCTTTATGTCTTTCCTCTCCTCTCTTCTCCTCTCTCTCCCCTCTCTGTCTTCGTGGTTAAGGACGTCTCAGTTCAGCTGTCACGAATTATGTCCGCCTGCCCAGCTGTCAAAACAGGGGGGGCGTCCCTTCCATTCCACCTCACGTCCTACGAAAGAAGAAGAGAGAGGGAGAGAAAGGGGGGGGAAGGAGGAGGAGGAGGAGGGCTTTAATGCTCGTGTTTGGACACAAGCAATTATGTCTAATTATTGTTTTTCTTTTCAGTTTCCCTGTCCTGATGGAGGTCCGACCAGACGAACATGCAGTAATCCGCCCCAGTCGTCCTGACTCAGCGGGCCTCCAGGCCTGGGCCCAGTCCCTGGACTCTGCAGCTTTCATCTCAATGTGAGTCGGGAGTTGATTCAAACACGGAGCGATGGGTGAATTAACCCCTGGGACCCAGCTTTCAATGGGCTCAGCTAAGAGATTATACGTGTTGATGGCAGGCTTTTATATGTGCTGGGCTTTCAAAAGAAACTTCAGCTGTTAATTCAACACACCGCAGTGGTGACCCCCACTTTAGCAGGCCCATCTTCTGTCTCTCCCCTCGCTTTTTTTTACTTGGTCTTTCCCCAAGATCCATCTTCTCTGAAATGATTGCAAGCGATTGGCTGTTTTATCGGATCCTCATGTGGGATGTTAGACATACCTCGAGGTTTTACGCCCCAACGTTTTCTGGTGCGTCAACATGTCGGATCCCTGTGAGTACCTCACATCCGACTGTTCCTTAAGATGACATCAAGACGTCGAGACGTTTCTTTCTATGAATGCAATGAAGAGATCCTCGATATCGGACCAGATATGTGACCAAATATGCGACATCCTTCCCGAACCACACATAGACACTCAAGCACGCAAACACAGACGCGCACACGCACACTCACATGCGAAAGGCCCTTTGTGCCTTCTCTAAGTGGAAGTCAGACAGTTGGAGAAGCTCATCAGCGACGAATACTGGGATGCTCTGGACGAGAGATTGTAATTGATTTGGGGAGCGTTTTTTTGCTGTTGTTGTTGTAAGCTTGCATCTTTGGTGGTCCCCATAGGGACACGTTTCTAAAGCATGCAGAGGAAAAGAGAGGTGGGAGGAGGAGGGGGAAAAAAGTTCTCACAGACTTGTTCAAGATGTCGCGTGGAAACCGAGCAATGTTTTGGCACAACAATAAGCCGCGGTATCAGACATCTCATATAGCTGCCACTCAATACGAAAGAGAGGGATGAGAGGGGAAGAATGAGGGAGAAAACAAATGAGGGTAAAGGAATGCTCCATGACAAGCCTCGCTGTGGACCGTACAGTGCAGGATATTACCGTCATAGGCGGCTGTTGCGCAGTTCTCATTCCACATCGTCGCGAGAGCCTGTCGACGGTGTCGGAATCCAATCCAATCAAAATATGGGTGTTTTGGTCACATGACTGAAATAGGTTAAAGGAGGATGAGTAGTCCACTCTCTCATGCAGAGTGGGCTTCATCCTCCTGGAAATACCCCTGCTGCGTCCCAACACATCTCTTCATTCTGCTCGGAAGATGATTCAGGGCGATTACCCAGAAGTCATTTCTCCCAACACATTAAATAGGAGATATAAAAAATCAACTAACGTGGGAAGAAGAAGGTGTAGGAACGTAAGGACCGTCTGAGTGGTCTCCATGGTGAATCCGAGTTCGGCTGCCATGACAACCTCATACTCGTATTGGGTCTTAATGGTACTGGTCTGTAAATGTAATGTACATTAATTGGACCACCACTGCAAGTCCTTGGGGTCTGTCATTCAGATGGCAGGTTCACACATGTATGGGTATATATGCTTCTCTTGGCTTGTGATAATTTTTTTCTCTGCGAAAGTCATCTGTATCATTGAAACCACTAGGGCGAGGCCTGTCTGAGTGAGTTATGAGCTTTCCATGCGCTTGATGGATTGAGACCTCTCTCCCTCCCTCCCTCCCTCCCTCTCTCCTTTCTTCCCCTTTCCGCGTTGGACTGCGTAGCCAAAATGGCATTCTTAAGGAGGACAATAACTCCAGAGTTCATCAACACTCTGAGGAAATGGGATTTACCAAGAGAAGAATCTGCTTTCTGTTTTCGCTCGTTTTAAGGGAAGCACCTGAGGTGAGTGCCCAAACGACAACTTCACGCTGAAAAGCTCTGTCTCAAGTGAGGATTCTTCTCCTCGTCGACTCATCAGCAAGGACACACGCTGTAGACAGCAGTACACTCCCACAAGTGTCCTTGACTCGAGTGTTGCGGATGAATCCTGTCTTGGTCTTGGACATCCATAAATGACCCCCCCACCTCTTATCTTCTGTCACGATGAACATCTTCCATTTCAAATCCCCTCTACACACGGCTCTTGTCCCATTACGGGCTTGTCACAATGACCAGTGCACATGTTGTCTCTCTCTAATTCTTGTTGCTTTGTCCTCCTAGGGTCCGTGACCCCACTGTCATTACATAGTCTCAAAGGTGGCACCGCTCAGCCTTTGTCAACCCCCCCCACACACACACACACACATTCTCTCCACAGTCTCCTATGCTGATTCCCTCCCTTTGTCCCTGAGTCCACTTTGCGGTGGACAATCCCCATTGTCCAGCCCCAGTCTGTGTGTGTAATCTCTCTTGTCAAGGGAATCTGCAGCGATTAGCCTCCGTCAATTACAAGGGATGATCTGTGTGTCTGTCCGAGCCTCTCTAACCCCTAAGCAGGCCTCATCAGAACCACCCACACCACTCTGAACTCCAGCCTCCAACCGCTGACCCCTGACCGCATCATTGCCCCCCCCCCCTCCCCCCCCCCCCCACCATGGGTTGCAACAGATTACACGAGTAAAGCGATGGTTGTTGGTCTAAATCCTATTGTCAGATGTGTTCAGAGAGAAGACAAGAGCTCACTCTTTCCACTGCACCCATCTTCTGTACTGTCTATCCAGCCATTTAGATATTATTACAGACCATTTGAAGCATGTGAAGAAGCAGACCAGCATTTCCAACAGTTGTGTTTTTGATGAATTGCTTGGTGACGGCTGAGGTTGAGACACTGCCGTTTTTCCATCGTCAGGTGGATATTGTCTGTTTGTAAAATGTCTCCTCATCCTCGTCGTCCACCAGCCTTCCACATGGTGGTGCTAGTAAATGACCCCACTGTACACAAATGAGCATGTGTGTGCGTGTGTGTGTCTGCACTGTGTGTGTGTGTGAGAGAGAGAGTCTGTGGTGTGTGTGGGCGTGTGAGAGAGAGAGTCTGTGGTGTGTGTGGGCGTGTGAGAGAGAGAGTCTGTGGTGTGTGTGGGCGTGTGAGAGAGAGAGTCTGTGGTGTGTGTGGGCGTGTGAGAGAGAGAGTCTGTGCCGTGAGTGCGTGTGGGGCCGACTGACTTCATAGTCCTCATGGGATCCCCCAATCAATGAGCCAATCACGAGTGAGACGTGAAGCTCCAAGTGAAGTTTTCAGTTCTGGAGTAGTGAGAGTAGACAACTTGGGGGGAAAAAAGTGCAACGCCCTCCTGTAATTTAGTGACACCATAGAGTTTGTGTCGTGTTATCTCAAGACCACCCATCCATAACATGTGTTGGACAAACAGAAAATGTTCTGGGCGTAATATCTTGCAGATGGGAGCTGGCTGAGAACTGGAGGGGAGAGAGGGCACCTCCGAATGGGGTCTTCTATGGTGCTGGTCAACTGGTCATTTCTGGAGCACCATTAACCACCTGGGCCGGGCGTGTTTAGTCAGCTTTGCTTCAGTCTTGGGTTACATTTACCTTTGAAATTAAGACACCACACACACACAAAGCCACCACACACATAGAAATCCACAAGTTTTTTCCCTGTCACACATCTACACACACACCCTCAAGCTCACACACCAAGCGCAGACAGAAGGAAAGAGAGGAGCAGCCACATCTGAACGGCTTCTCTGCCAAAGGAAGTGAACATCAGGAAGACTGAAACAAACACTACATAAACACACTGCGCCAGACACTGACAGACACACACGCGCAAACGACCCATTTCACATCCCCCTATGAAACTCACCGCCAAAACGCTCTGCACAAAGTGGAGACGGTAGTGGCCAAAGTTGAAAAGTAAATATTGTACCATTGAAATTGCTTGTGGTGTCCAGGCTGAACAAAGACTGGGTCATTCTTACCACTATTGGATTACACTTGTAAAACACGCTGCCACCGCTAGCTTGGCAGCGCGGGGACTCGGCCCGCAGCCCCGTGGCAGCCCTCGTCCTCACCTTCTTCGCCTCTCACCCGTGTTTCCCTGGCACTTCTCCACGATGAGGTGACTGGAGTGGAGAGCGAGTGCTTAGCCAGGATGGCAAACAAGTGGCTGTGGAGACAGGGAAATGGCAATTGTCAGCTCGTAAAATAGAGAGGCAGAGGGGGACAGAGACTTAACTCAAACAGCATGGTCCGACGAGCAAACAGTGCCACAGTCATGCTAGCAATGCATCTTTCAAAAGATGACAATACGTATTAGGCTGTCAACAAGTGTGAGGCTCAATGTTCTGTCTGTTCCTGCTGCTTTTTCATTATTTGTGAGCTAAAGAAGCCTCCCAAACCTTTTAAGTTTAATGTCCTTTTAATTAAACGCTCACTTTGAAGTCCAATGTTTTGGGGGGGGTTTGTTTCTGCTCTGTTTCGCTCAGTGCGACAGTAGTCATCGTCGTTGACGTTGTGCCTTCAGAAAGACAGAGTTTTACTGTTTGTGATGTGTGGGATGTAATGAATGCTTTGCTTTAAGCTGATTCAATTGGTCTTTGGCTATGTGCTGGTGAGTAATTACCAGCCGATTAATTGACGTCTGCCATGGAAAAAGTAGCAGACTCATCTTGAGATCCATCAGTCGTAAGCGACTGAGAAGTCTCCATTTTAAAAACCTACAACTCACGGATGTTTCTACAACTCAACCCTTCCAGTTCAATTGAGTTCACACAGCCCTGTCCCATTTTCTCCTAACAAAATGAAGGACAATTTGTGGTGACACAGCAGCTGACCCTGTCTTTGTACAAGTGTGGTTGGGGTAAAAGGGATGATTGCTCCTGGCTTCTCCGCTAAAGAGAACTTTGTTAAGGATGAAAGGCTCAGTGTCTGCACTGTGCACTGGAGGACCACACTAGAAGGACCTCGCCTCAACCTAGGAAGGCTGCTCTGCTCTATATAGATGATTTCCATAAAACGTTATTATGAGGCTAATTGTGTTCCTGTGCCTCCACAGATTACACTGCAAGGGGAAAGAGACTCAATAAAATGTGGTTACTGGAGGGTTACCTCTTAAGTTGAAGTGTGGTATTTGTGGGCCTGTGGACAACTCCACTTCAACATAAATGATCCAACAGGCCTTTCGCATACCAACTTGACTATCAGCCCGTCAGTTTTGATATAATGACGGATCATTTGCGTTGATATAGTAAAACCTTCTGGTTTAGCAATCTTTGGAACCAGAGCTCGATGTCTACCAACGCTTACGAAGGTCTACGAGCACATCGCACAAGCTGATAGTCGATGTGGTGCGATAGGGCTGTTTCATCACCGAAGCCCATGATCAGTTGAGGGCCACGGGAAGGATGAAAAGCTTCCTCCATTTAGATGCACCAATCTCGATCGAAGTGCGGACTGTGGGCCGTGGCGGCAAAGTCTCCCACCTCATCCCTTATACTTTCTCCTCGGTGGCTCTCATGACTGACATGGGGGCCTTGTGGAGGTGCTGTGGAGGCATTGTGGAGCCAGTCCCAGCCTTGGGCTCAGGCACGTCGTTTTGTCACTGCGCAATCTACCCAAACTGGGCCCAGCCCCGGCCCCAGCTGAGAGCCACTGCTATCAGATGTATGGCACAAACCGCAAGAGTGCGAGACCATGTGGGGCGGACCACCCATGAGAGTGTGCCCCCCCCCTCCCCCCCCTCCTCCTCCTCTCCCTCCATCTGCAGCTGGAGGAGAAGGGAGAGACAATGTTGGAGCATGGGAACCGAACGCCCAGCACCCAGCACCCGGCGTTTAGTCCTTATATACGGGGATATTTTGGAGTCTTGTAAATGAGGACGGTCTCACTTGACTCTCAGTGCAAGCCCATGTTATCTTTTGCCTACAACCCTCGCCTTCCCTGTAATGCTGCTCTAAGCCTTTATTTGTCTAAGACTATTCCACTGGGGATTCCAGGCATGTGGTGTTGAAATAGATGCAGCTTCACAGAAACAGAGAGGAAAGGGGCAATATATTTAGAAATTTTAGTTGAAAATCTTCAAGCTAAGAATAAGATGAGAGGCACACTTTCCGTCCATTGTTTCTTTATTTTATTTGATGGTCCATGAAATATGAAAAAATTGTAATCTAAAGGATTATGTCAAGTTTGGCTTTATGAAACAATGACTGGCTCAATAACAACAGTAATTTTATGGTCAACAACACAATAGAAGAATAAATAAAGTGGTCCAGACTTGAAAGACTAATCTTGTGTAAGCAACTATTAGATCTGAATTTAACTTATCCAAACTCTGCAATATGTGTGGCATCTTCCCATAAAGCTGTGATTGAATATTTGTTGAAGTTTCAAATAAGCAGAATATTCCACAAATATGTCTTTGATTAACATGTCACTTCTTCCATTTGTTATTCCCAGCTGACAGCCGAAACGGTTTGTAAATGCGGACTATAAACTTGGGCACCCTCGGCCCCCGTCGCTTTCAACGACGTAAGAAAAAGAATTTTGTTAAAAACGCAGAAACCCAAAGCCAAAGTATTCGACTGGGATGTTTAGGTTGAGTAACCCCCTGGGTTAATAAACCAAACAAAGGTAAACCGTGCAAAACGGCCGCAATGAAAGCCAGGCTAAGTAAACGAAGCCCAGTTTACAAGAATCATTTAAAAGGGGGAGAAGAAGAAGAGGGCAAAAATGCGTGAAACTTTAATGCAAAACAGGTGATGAATGTGTTTTTACACCAGTAAAAGCTGTCTGAGAAGGATTCCTAGCGAACAAAAGTGTTTGAAAATTACATTACATACTCACACTTCAAATATATGTACGGCTAATTCACTAGCCTGCAGCCACTACACTAGAACTCTACTGGGGGCCAAAGCAAAATGAGGTGAAAAGCCAATAGATCTTATCGTATACAAAATAGACAGATAATTTTTTATAATTTAGTAAAAAAAATGACAGAAATATGTATGATTCTTATGGCCAAACAAGAGATGTTTTTATTTTATTTAGGCCAACCAAAGTGCACCCAAAAAAACGGATTGATCATTCCCTCAAACAAATAACTAGACTCACTGTTTTCTACCTACTCCGCAGTTCATCTTATCTATCTTTAGCAGATTATTCACGCAGTCAACTCGAGAGTTTGTTCTCTCCTTAGGTGAGTTATTGGATTCATTTTCCACTCCTTTCACTTGCAGCGTGGAGAGAGAACGCTGCACGTGGACCGGGTCCAGAGAAAACACAAAAGCCAAAAAACAACAAGAGGGTTCTTTTTAACTTCTTCAAACCACGTCTTCCAATAAAAGCTGAACAAACATACCCAGCCACTAGCAAGCCACTGCTGTCCGGTGAGTTTCACAAGAAGAAGAAAAAAGATATTGCTTTCAAAAGGGTGGGGGGGGGCGGGGGGGATGGAAGAGGGTTACAGACCTAATGAAAACTTCACCTTAACTGAAATAATAAAAGGCCCACCACCCAAACGCCAGCATTTTGCTTCTCTCATTGGTGTGTTTTCCCTAGGTCACATTCGTTCCATGCAGATTCCTATTTAAAAAATCTTTTTAAAGTCCGGTAAAGGTTAGCTGTTTTCCATTGGTAGCCCGTGTTTTGCACTCCTGGTAATCTGTGCAGGCAAGTAAAAGTGTGATATGGATTTAAGAGCTATCAAATGTACACTAAGGGCTGCAATAAAACTGCATCACGCTGGAAAACGGGCCTGTAAACCTTTGTTGTAGGAACGGGACACCCTCAAGGTCTCGGGGAGAGAATGGGAGAAAGAGAGAGTGCAGGCCTGTGGCCAAACACTGAACATCTATCTATCTTTCAGCCCCTCCCGGGGGGAAGACAAAGCAGGCCCAACGGCGCTATGAAAAGGGTGGCCTGTGAATGGTTACTATTCAATTTGTATTTGGTTCCCTGCTGGTCGCCGAGCCCAGATCAGAGGAGAAAGTGAAAACACATGGTCGGGGTCAGCCGGATCAGAGGACCACCACACACACACAGGCAGGGGGAAGGAAAAAGCCAATGGGAACTTGTGTGAAGAAATGGATTGAACAAACAGAGCCTACAATCGCCTGCACTCTATTATCCTATCATTTACACTGCATGGGAGCTCGGAAAGCCGTTAGAGACGGACATAGGTTTCCACTGAAAAGAAAAAGGGGCATTCCACGCCCCATGCCAATCAAAAGGGCTGGGGAGTTATAGTCCGAGACAAGTTTTGAATTCTTTCAGGCCTAATGTGTTTATTTTCAATATCCCGGGGAAATGATGACATCATCGGCAAACAACGTCGTAGGAATCGGCCGGAGCTTTGAAGCTTCCAGCAGCGAAACACGATTTTAATTATATCATAACTTTGAAATTGTATTTGTACAATAAACTCTCTGGATTAGGCGAGGAAGTACGAGGAGTTGGCTAAAGAATTGGCCCTACCTTGAAAAAACAAACTGGAAGAGGAGAGAGAACGGCCAAGCGTATAACTGTAGATGAAGAATTAGGTCGTGCTTTTTGGCCTAATTCCACACACACACTCGCAGGGACACACACCCCGCCACCCAGTGATGAATGGCAGCTCACATGCTCCACCTCGCTTTGATTAGTGCTTTGTCGCCTCCACTCCACTGACGAACCAGAGCCAATGGGCTCAGCAGTAGAAAACCTTTTTTCTTCTCTCTCCAGTTCTGTTCTTAGCCCGCCTGGTCCAGGATCCGTTGGCACGTCGATATATTTCCAGAATGATCCCGCTGCTGCCGTTGTTGTAGTCATTGCCTGTTTCCTCGCGTTGATGCATTTCAGCTCCAAATGTCACCAAGAAGACGTTCTGTTTACATCCAGCCTGACACACTGCCAAGCAAGGTGTCATGAGCTAAGGTCTGGGGACTCTGTTATGTAACGAGGTTCATGGGTCTGGCAGTGAGGTTTCTAAATAAAACCAGCTTGTAGGGTTTGATTATCTTCTTAATAATGCATCTGTGATTACAAGCGTAGCACAAAACACAAGGTGCAACTGCTGTACATTTACTTATATGGTGTACAGGCCAAAAAATGACAGTTCAACAAATTGCAACCCTCTTGAACTTGCATCCAAAATCCATATCTGCAAATATGATGGGACATGAGGCTAAAGACCGCAAGAGGAGTAGACCTGTATAATAGCAGACGTCTCTCCACTATGGTCTTTAGCTTCGGTCAGGGTGAGACCAGTGTATAGGCCGTTGTGTATAATCAATCCAGGCTTTCACAATGCATCTACCTTAAACACAGATGCCAGGCTAAACAACACTCTTCAATGATGGTGTAATGTTAAACAGTTGTTTAAAGCACCCCCCTCGACCACCGCCACCACAAGCACGCACACCCACACACACGTACACACACATACACACACACACACACGTACACACACACACGTACACACACACACCGTCTTCTGTCATCCCGACAGTGGAACCAGAGCCGAGCTAATTGGAGTCAGCTCTGTCCCACTTCAGACCAGTGGAAGATTATCAGAGGTCTCTGATCTGTTTGGTTTGATGGGCACTGCTGTAGGTTATCCAGCCCTGCAAGGGCTCTCTGCTTATTTACTCAACAGCTGGGCAAATACTCGCAGCCCTTCTGCGTTTGGGCTCACTTTTAAACATTTAGGAACGGCGGGATCTAGTGTTTATACCACCATCTTCCTTCACATCTGCAGTTAATATTATTTTGTAGGCTTTGTGCGGAACAAGGGCCCCGATCTTTTGTTTTGACAGAAGGATATTTTGAACTTTTCCGAGGATTAATACTGTTTGCGTTTCCCGCGCGCGCCCCTTCAAAACAACCGGAGGGACCCTGTAGGATTGAACAAAATCCGCGACTTGAGTCTGGCAACCCAAGTGTATCCGACGTTGTTTTTGATTCATCTGTCATCTTTGTTATCCACTGGGGATACTGTCTTTCTGTCTGTCTTTCTTTCTCTTTTTCTCTAACACTTTTTTCTAACTCATTTTTATATTTTTCCAGTTATGTATCTGGTGGAGTCAGCTTGAGTTCACAGGAAGCAGACATTGGTCCCTAATGCTAGCACATTTGTTGCCATTCATAATTCTTCTATGTTCATTATTCATTCATAAGTCTGAGTATGTTATTAATTATGGCCAACTTTTTC
This sequence comes from Hypomesus transpacificus, assembly GCF_021917145.1. NCBI lineage: Eukaryota > Metazoa > Chordata > Actinopteri > Osmeriformes > Osmeridae > Hypomesus > Hypomesus transpacificus. The sequence continues at coordinate 2,926,321 of NC_061081.1, read as the reverse complement.
AAATGTTTTGTTTTGAAAGCTAAACAGATGTCGATTATAATCATTTAAACATTTTTTTCAGGTTTAAATCATTACTTTCAAAGATTCATCCCAACTGTTAATTACCTAGGAAAGACAGTACATATAATTATTACATAAAAATCAATCAAAATATTATTTATTACCTATATAATACAATTCTACATTTCCTATATTTACTGGAACAAACTACATGCCTGAAATGACACATTAAGAGAATTTTACTGTAACAATTTAATTCAAAACGAAAAGGCTTTGTCGAGTCCGAAAACGTCGAAATGCAAAACAATTATTCTTTATAGTGAAACCTTTTTTTTGCTGAGATTTTATGGTATGGGCTGGCCCTCATTTTAAGGACACACACACTTTACATGAAACTCATTTTGAATTATTCTGCGGGAAGGAGGGAGTTAACCCTGGGAACAACTGTATAGCTGGAACTCTTGGCAGGAGGGGGAATGGTGGAGGTCTAATGCAGCCGTGTGTGTTCGGGGGAACACTACTGCCACACACAGACACTCCTGGCACTCAGACCTACGTCTTAGTCCCCATTAAAACTGATCATGAATGAAGCTTTTATTTGGGCAACACAAGGGAGTGAAAGTGCTGAAACACATAGTGGTGTTATGTATTCATTTATACGTGGATCACACGCGTAAAAACACAACCCGCTGAGATGTATGTCGCAGAGGACGGGGTGGGCTGGTCGAAGGAGGAGAGCCGCGGAATTACTGAGTTGTCACGGTGAAAAGATCTTTATTTTCCCTCCTCAAAACAGACCCTGGTTTATGTGTGGACTTTGGTCCAGAGCTAACCCTGCCTTGTCCCGGGCATGAACTGGCATTTCAACAGGAGAATAAAAAAAAAACTGGGGAATGTAACCTGTAAACAGGAAAGTGGGGGATTTCATGCCGTCATTCAGGAACAACCCTCCAAAGTGAACCGCAGACATGTGGAAAAAGAATCCTTTTCAAAGCAAGACAGCAAGCAGTGCAGCACAGGACAAATGGACAGGCGTTTGAAAAAGAAAAAGCTATACTGGTAGGAGCTGATTTGATCTTGTATGGGAAACGGTTGATCAAATCTTTTGAGAATTTCAATTCAGAAGAGCCAGCCTATTTGTTTGATGGAGCACCCCATGCACCCTCCTTCACTGCCAGATGAAGTCCCTACAACAAACATGGACTCCCAAGACCAGCCACTTACACATGTGAAGCCTCGAGGCTCCCACACAGCCACGACGTCAATCGATCCGTGTTGTGTGAATATGGGAGTTGCACGTCGGTCTCAACGGGTTTAAACGTCCTAATGGCAGACAACGTGGTTCTGTGTGGTCCTCCATGTGGGCTGATCCAGACCCGTGCAGCCCGACTAGGCCCATGGCGGGCTCCCTGGCTGACACTGGGCCCATGGCGGGCTCCCTGGCTGACACTGGGCTCATGAAGGGCTCCCTGGCTGACACTGGGCCCATGGGAGGCTCCCTGGCTGACACTGGGCCCATGGGGGGCTCCTGGCTGACACTGGGCCCATGGGAGGCTCCCTGGCTGACACTGGGCCCATGGGGGGCTCCCTGGCTGACACTGGGCTCATGGAGGGCTCCCTGGCTGACACTGGGCCCATGGGAGGCTCCCTGGCTGACACTGGGCTCATGGAGGGCTCCCTGGCTGACACTGGGCCCATGGGAGGCTCCCTGGCTGACACTGGGCCCATGGGAGGCTCCCTGGCTGACACTGGGCCCATGGGAGGCTCCCTGGCTGACACTGGGCCCATGGTGGGCTCCCTGGCTGACGCGCAGGCCCTGGAGACGTCTACCTCGCGCCGTTCTCTCTCTTACTTTCAATGTTACTTTTCCTCCTTTTCAAAGTTAAAAAGTGGGCGAAGTATTTGGGTAGATGTTTGTCCCACAGAACCTTCTGTGGTTAATTGTTTCTACACACGAGAGCACTCGTTTTTTGGCCTAAATTGAGACTGATGATGATAAAAGTGCACACTATCATCTTCCTGCTGACAGATGTCAGCCTCCTATCTCGCAGCGTGACGTTTTAGGGTGTGGGTTAGTCTGTAATTACTTTCATAATTTTATGGCCCTCTAAAAAGTCAAGAGAAAGTGTTGTCACCCACCGTACACTGACAGCTCATACATCCTTTTGGATTCTTTTAAAGATGCGATGTGTCTGCATGTGTGTGTGTGTGTGTGTGTGTGTCTGTGTGCTTGCATCGTCATACTTCTGTTGAAAAGTGCCACAAGTGATTTAGGAAGTCATATTTTTTCCTCCCATTGACCGAGCAACATGTGGTCCTCATAGACATCACATGAGCCAGGCTTTGTCAAGAGTGCCTTTCAAAACACACACACACACACACATACAATCTCACAAAACATTATTTCCCTAACCATAAACACACACACACACATACAGCACATTCACACACAAACGTCCTTAACCATAGCACGGGAGGACCACCAGCGAACACAAGCAGCCAGATGGTTGGTCGTCGAGCTGGATAAGGCATCCATTCTATGAATTACAACATCCATCATGGAGTTAGAGGAGGAAGAGGAACGAAAGGCTCTCCTCCACCCATCATAAAAGCATCATCCCTCGCTCTTTTTGGGGCAGCGTAATTAGAGATTCCAAGCTGTAGTCAGGCGAGCGGAGCGGAGATGGGAGTTTGATCTCACTGAAGGTCCTTTCAGAGCCTCACACACAATTCAAATCCATAAAAAAACAGCTTACATTTTGAGCAACAGTTTTGTATTATTTATTGTCAGCGCCACCAACGTTCCTCTCTCTTTTCTTACATTTTCTTTTTGCGGAATTTATACATTATTACAAGAAGATAAGACATTCTCATACCTAAAAAAACTCAAAGCAAAGGAAGGCTGTCGAATTATTTATAAAAATTGAAAAACAGAACATATATTTTAAGGTCTAAAGAAACAATTTGGGGTTCTAAACAGCACCACAAGTGAGGATGAAGAAGGTTTCCATTTGAAAACCCTTTTTAAAGGATACTTTTTTCATGACAAAAAAATATTTCTCCCTTTGTTTTTTGGGGGGACAGACAGAGACAAAGCTCTACATACAGACAGACAGATGTGCTGAGATTAATGGAATGTGTGTTCCGACACAGACCTCAGTGAATGTGTTCTTTTGGACACCAAACTATTTAGCTTTGCTTTCAAATAAGGCCTCTAATGCTTCCAAACTCTGAGCAGCCAGTCCAGGCTGTCGCTGGAGCTGCTGTTGACTGTCTCTCTCCCCGCTTTCTCCCTCTTTATTTCACTTTCTTTCTTTCTCTCTCTCTCTCTCTCTCTGTCTCTCTCTCTCTCTCTCTCTCTCTCTCTCTCTCTCCCCGCTTTCTCCCTCTTTCTTTCACTTTCTCTCTCTCTCTCTTTCTTTCTCTCTCTCTCTCTCTCTCTCTCTCTCTCTCTCTCTCTCTCTCTCTCTCTCTCTCTCTCTCTCTATCTCTCTCTCCTCTCTCTCTTTCTCCCTCCCTCTCTCTCCGCCTCTTTCTGTGAGTGATTACTTTTGATTCTTTTTTTATAGTATCAACTTGTGTGGCAAAAACGAGGCAGCTGATAAAGACTTCTGCCAGTTCACTCCCCCGCCCCCCCCCCGCCCCCCCCCCCCCCCCTTCCTTTAACACACCCTATTTCCTACGCACTCTTTATGATCCCAATCCAGTACCATACATCTGCCATATACAGTCACGGCACCTCAACCAGCATTTATCCAATTCATCCTCGCAGTCCAAATCAGCTCCATGGCTTGTTGCTCTGAGGATCCAGTGCTGCCACACACAGTTCACTGATGTGTCACAAAGTGTCACTCTGTGCACGGCTGCCAGGTCTGGCAGCCCGCTGAAGTGTTGAAGTGCCTTGATCTTCACTGCAGAGCAGAGCAGAGCAGTGGAGTCCTGTCATGTAAGCTGAGACCCTTATCGCACCTCTCCCCTAGCACTTGCTCTGTGTAAACTTAAGACCACTATCAGTGGGGGAACCATTTTTTAGAAATTGTTCTTAAACCCACACAATGTCAAAATCTTGCATAAATCAAACCAGAACCAGGCTTAGGGCTTTGTGCAAGCCCCCCCCCCTCCCCCCTGTTCATTATAACCTAGTGCTGGAAACTGAGAGTGGCCGGGTGCAGGAGGATGCCTCGTCGCAACACCCTTCCAGGAGTACTTTCTTTCATTTACTCGGTCTCTGTAGTTCTCTCACCCCTTTCTCTCTCTCTCTCTCTCTCTCTCTCTCTCTCTCTCTCTCTCTCTCTCTCTCTCTCTCTCTGTCTGTCTGTCTGTCTGTCTGTCTGTCTGTCTGTCTCTCTCTCTCTCTCTCTCTCTCTCTCTCTCTCTCTCTCTCTCTCTCTCTCTCTCTCTCTCTCTCTCCCTCCCTGCCACTCTCTCTGTTTGTTTCCCTCCCAGGCTCTCTTTCTCTCCCACTAATGACTGTTTGACTGATAATGAGAGGTGGGATTGGGAGAGGTTGGGGTTAGAGACCTGCTTGCCCCACGTAAACGCGGCCCACTGCACCCAAACTAAAGGAGGGATGGTGGTCTCCCATCAGCAGCCCAAGATGAGGAGCAGACACCAGACTCCAGGCTGGGGGGGCAGGGTGTGTGTGTGTGTCTGGCCTGACAGGTGACAGTGGGCCCTGAATGACTGAGCGCCCTGATATAACAAGCACCGGTTGCATCTCTATTAGAAGCGGTGTTGGGGTACACTGCACGCTCAGAGTATCTCCCACAAGAGCTGTCCTGAACCATGACGTGATGAAGTGTGCATGTTTTCGGTGTTAGTATAAAGCTGAATTTTTGGCGGACAACAGGGTGCCATTAAAGCCCTTTCTACCGTCCCAAATGTAAAGCCCAAGCATAAAGGCTAATTGCCAGACCGGAGAACAATGTGTGTGGTAGACCTGGGCCACACGCCCCTTCTGCTCCACAATTGGACAACAAAAGCCCTTATAGACCTCCAAAAGGAGAACACACCAATTAGATATCACTGTGAATGCAAACACATGAAAGGCAAAACAGAGGCCTACCTGATGTCTGCAGTGGGAAAACCCAGATCTCCAAAGCATTTGGCTTCCAACACGAGCACAAAAAAGCTGGCGTTGCCCACCCTGTGTGTTCCTTTCTCTCCAGACTTCCACCGTAGCATCTTGTGGCACAGATGTTGTTCCCAGGGGTGACTGTGTACCACAAACAGCAGCCTAGCAGTGCAGGATGGGAAGGGCTGCAGCTTTTCACAAGTACAGATGGAGAGAATGGGTGAAGTGGGCCAGGGTGGTAGAGGGTGGGGGTGCAGGGAATGAGGGGGAATTATACCGCAGAAAATTCGCATACAAGTTAAAAACACATTTTTCTGGCGGCGTAAACCCAAAGCTCGCTAATTAAGCCACGGAGCAGGCGGTGTGCATGAACAGAAAAAGAGGAATCGGCACATTGGAGGGGCTCTCTAGAGGGTTCTTTCACCCAGGAACCTGTTTTCCTGAAGGTTTTCAGCAAACGCTCCTGGACTTCAGGTATCCACGTTCCGCGAGAAGGCTCACGGGATGGATGAGAGACAAGAAGGTCAGTTGCATGTGCACAAACCTGGTTATTGAGGACGGACAGTCAAATCCTGAGTCAAGAAAGTCATTTATCAAATGGTTAACCAGAGCAAGTGTCGGGTGGAACCGTGTTACCTAATCTCTCACATCTTATTTGTCCATTTGGTTATTACAGTTTACTGTGGGCCAGACAAAGATGCATTGTCCGATTACCTGAATGTAGCCATTCGTTCAATGATAAACTCTCAATCATACATGACATATCATTACTATTATTGACCAGGACTGCAGACAACAAGCTAGACCATCGGCCTTCAGTGGTTGGATGCAGTCAGTGGGCGGCCAATGATCTAGAAGACAGGACATTGTAGCAATGTTGCAGCCGAGTTTCCTTGGAGCTTTTGGAGGTCCTTTGCCAGGTCTTAAGTGGATCTATTGAGAGTTATAGTGCCAACTCTGGCCTCTTATTAGATGTGCTGTTTTCATGCTGGGCTGTGCACCGGAGCATTTCTTTGTGTGCCACAGAATCAGGAGAAACTCACCCTGAGTACTTCGAGAATGTTTCTAAGTGTGCCTGTGTGTTCGCCTGTGTGTGTGAGAGTGCGTCCCACTCCAGCCTCCTCACTGCTCGCAATCCTCTTCACGTCGACAACATACTCCCCTTTTTCTCTTCTTTATCGCGTTTCCTATTGTGATGAGGAACATGCTCAGGAACACCCACCCCCTTGTCAATGCCGCCAGACAATGAAGACCACATTAGATCTTTCCAAGTACTTGTAATTTCATAAGGGATTTTTCGTTGCTTTTTGTCTTCCCCCTTTTTCCCTTTTCTTTTTCTTCTTCTTCCCCTCTTCTCGAAAATGAAACGGGGGAAACCCGCAGCCCCTCGAGAGCCACTTGGGAAAGATGGGAAACAGATATTAACCCCGCGAGTGACGATCCTCAAAGAGGCCTCCTTCCCCTCGGGGCCCTCCACCACCACCACCACCACAGAGGGACCACACACACTGACACCTGCGTCTTCTAAGGACACACTCCTGCAGCCGCCTGAAGACACACACACACACACTTACAGACACACACGCAACGGCACACACACACTTGCGCGCTCGCGGCTTGTGCCCGCGCGCGCTTGTCGAAGCGCACAGACGCACACCACTGAATACCGTGCACCAACTCATAGTGCCAACTCACTGTTGAATCGTCACAATACTGGGACATACAATACAAGGACATAAAGCCTTCAAAGCCATATTTAGTCATGATTCTATCATTCTTGACGAGATCGAATACCATTCTCTGGTTTGTGAAATAGCTCACATCATTCCATGCGAAACCGACTCCAATTTTGACGGAATCGAGAGCCCCAGAGGGTCAACCTAACCTAACCTGACCTCACATCCAAAGAGGAACCGTTTCCTAATTGCCTAGTCTGCTGTTCACCTTTCGCCAAACCCTCCCGTGCGTGCCATGGCTGCCCCAATGTCATTGCATGCGTCGTTGGTGAACGGGGTCGCATGCAAAAGAAGCCATGTCCTCTACCCCACAGCTCCAGTACAGGCGGCACGTCGAGAGGCCCGGAGGACTCCCTGCTGCGTGTGTGCTGCTTTGGGAGACGTGGATCCAGGGAAAGAGGAGAGCGAGGCAGAGGAGAAGGTGAAGATAGATTCTTTTTCATCGGTTGTGTGCTGAAGAGTCCTACTTTGAGACTGCCCAGTGTTGGAGCTGACCTACCCTACACACGCACCCTTTCCTGTCTATCTCGTCCATCCCCCCCCCCGCCCCCGCCCCCTCCCCCTCCACCCCCAATCTCCCTGCCGCACTCCCTTTCCCACCCCGCCCCGTGCGGGCATGGAAATGATGTATCGTCCCAATTAGACGAGAAAATATGAGTAATCCTCCCAGAATGCACCAGTTCTGAGGGAGGTTTATTATTCTAGCCGAAGGTGCCACTCTGCTTTGTTTACCTTGATCTGGCGGTGTTTCGGCCTTTCCTTGGTAATCAGAGGTAGAAAGTCATTAGGTTGTTATCACAACTGCAGCCGCGGCGGCGGCTCGTGGTCCGACACAAGACGTTAACCCGTCTGCCACGAAGAGGCCTTTTCTGGATCAGACGGCGGGGCCACACGGCCCGCAGGACCGGGAGATCATACATCAGACCCCCCCTCACCCCTCCCCGTACCCTCACATCACAGGCTAGGCCAGGCCTCGGGGTCGGCCAGACCTGGGGGCGAGGGGAGACCGGCGAGAGGTTGGGGGCCTGGGGAGTGTAGGGATGGCGGGAGGGGGAGGGGGGGTAGGGGAGATAGGTGAGGGTGGGGGTCAAGAATAAGTGAGGGGATGGAGAAAGTGAGTGATGGGTTTGATGTGACCTCTCCCCTCCTCCTGTTGGAGTCTGCGGTCCCCGCCTTAATTGCGTCAGGGGTCTGGGGTTCCCGGGATATGTGGAAAGTATCTTTTAGCGCTGTTACTGTTTCCTCGTTCCCCCCCTCCCGCCCCTGCCCGCTTCCCCGCACGCCTCTCTGCCGTTTTACCTTGACCCACTTGATTGACCTCGGCTACGGCAGACCCAGAGGAAGAAAAAAAAAATCCTCATCTGTGTGAACCGTTGCCATGGTTTCAGTTGGCCCTGGACCCATGCCCCCCCCCCCCTTCGTTGGCGAGGGGGATGGCAGGGGTCAGTTCTCCTGCCCACCATGCTAGTGCCCTTCCCTCTCCTCTCCTTCCCCCTCCTCTCCTCACCCCCTCACCTCCCCTCCCTCCTCCTCTCCTTCCCCCTCCTCTCCTCACCCCCTCACATCCCCTCCCTCCTCCTCTCCTTCCCCTTCCTCTCCTCTCCTCGCCCCCTCACCTCCCCTCCCTCCTCCTGTCTTTCCCTCCTTTCATCTCCTCCCGTCCTCTCCTGCTCCTTTCTCCTGTAGCTGCATTCCCTGACCACATGGGGCTGCCTCGTGGCCGTTGGCCTTCTCACACAACCCTGGCACTATCGCGTGCAGAGCTCGCATTGAGAACGTAACATTTTCACCCACTGCCTAACGCATGAGTAAGCATGGGAGGGAAGATAGACAAGAGGGGGTGGGGCCTGGAGAGACAGCCACACACACACAGACAGCGAGACTTCACCAGGGATAGAGAGATGGGGATAGTAAGAGTGAGGGTGACACACTTAGATGAGAGTGATGAAAATGAGAGAGCAAAGGAGAGATGGAGCGAGAGAGAGAGAGAGAGAGAGAGAGAGAGAGAGAGAGAGAGAGAGAGAGAGAGAAGATGGAGGGACAAAAGGACAGAGAGAGGAGGGGAATCTCCTGATGCATAATTCAGTCTGTACACTGAGACTCAGGGAGTACTCTCTGAGGTATTAGCTTTATGCACACACACACACACACACACACACACACACACACTCCCTCATATCCCCTTGAAGAGAATACTCCATGCACGCAAACCCAGACTAAACACTGAGCGTGCACACACACTCATTTACGCATGAAGCAGTCACATTCACATTCACCCAGATCTGATACATGCACTACAGAGACTGGACACACGCACACATCTACCATGTCCGTCCTACGATGTGTCGTGTGATGTGTACGTTGTCATTAAGAAACGCCAATCATGATTCACTCATGTGCTCATCCTCAAGCAAAAATATGTATGGTTTGAAGGTGACACCTGCGCGCAAAAGAAATAACGTTCTCATACAAAAATGCAGTGATCTGCATAACTTCAGACAGACAGACTGACTACATTCTAGAAATCCACATAGTATATATCAGTGAATGGTGTACTGTATCTTAGTCATGGATTCTGTGCTGTAACTGCAGACCCAACACATCACTGGACCAGTTGAGGTTGTGAACTCCAGCTTTGCCGTTGTAAGTACAACATCGTCATGGTAACCTATAACAGTAATCCAGTAATATGTTCTGGGTGGAGTGCAGTCTTTTGATTGGGTGATCTTGGTCATCCCTCATTAGGCAGCCGACTTTGAGTGTGTGTGAGTGAGTGTGTGTGTGTGTGTGTGTGTGTGTGTGTGTGTGGGTGGGTGAGTGAGTCTGTCTGCTGTCTTAGTTCATAGGAGGAGCTGTGAGCACATGTTGAGTCCAGGTGGGCTTTCCCCTCAGAGTGAGGTCATTTTCATTACAAGAGTTTAGGAATACTTTATCACAATGAAAAGCTCCAGGAAAGCCTGTTTTAGTCTATGTTTATGTGTGTGTGTGTGTGTGTGTGTGTGTGTGTGTGTGTGTGTGGGTGTTTGTGTGTGTAGCAGAAGTAGTAGTAGTAGTAAGGATTACCATGACCTTTATGTTGCTTTGATTTTCAAAGGAAATGTCCTGCAATCCAGAATGATGAATGTGTAATTTGGAAAGCAAAGGGGCTAGAATGTGTGGTTTCTAATGACGTCCTACCTTCTTTTTTTTCTCTCTTAAGGGTTTTTCTCTCCATTTGCACCACATTCACCCCCATTGGAAAAACATTATTATCACCAGCGTGAAGTGGACCACAATCACTCACAGAACAACATGTCTCAAGTTAGGAAATCGCCTTGAAAATTGGGCCGGCCTGTGGAGTGTTTGCCACTTACGTTCCCCCGGTTCCCCTGTTGGCCTTTTTCTTTTGATAAGTGTGTGGAACGTTTGGAAACCCCACACCAAACGTGCTTGTCAGATCCTGGACCGTAACATAAACCAATTTCCAAGACCGTTTTCTCACCTCATGCCATGACAAGTAACAATAACAAATGTTTGAAAAGCAAAGAATTGATGGGGGGGGGGGGGGGGGGGGGGGGGGGGGGGGGGGGGGGGTTGTGGCCATGAAGCAAAGGAAGTGCAGCTTACTTCTGAAGTTACCACAGATAGTTGAGATAATGGTTTTGTTGGGAGGTTCACAATATGGTAGCACATGTAGAAAACACAGCTAAGAGGCTGACACTAGCGACGACTTGTTTGACTTTCAGTGTACACAGTGAAAAGGGGCTCCCCCACCCAACATGAACACTTGTCAATGATGACGAGTTACGAACGTTGGGCTCTACAATATTTACAGTAGAGATTAGCCCTACACTTGGCATGGTTCTTTTTTGTGTGCGTAGATTAAAACCAGAAAACGGCCATTTTGACAATAAGGAAATTATGTCATACTAAACTAAAGAGGGGGTCGGGCCATAAAAGTGGAGGTCGTTCCAAACAAGCTTTTGTTGACAAACCGTTAAACAAATAAAAAAAAGGAATTGTTTCCTTCCCCCCCAGAAATGGATCAAACACAGTTTGATGAAATCCAGTGTTGCGGGGCCGCAAGCGAAGCTGTGTGGCTTTGTTTACTTCCTGGTTGGCTGAGCTGAGTTTCTTCTGTTCTGCCTCCTGACAGCGTCCAAAGCGACATTGTTTTGACGTTGCGGTGAGACCAAAAAAGAGGAAGTAGAATTCTGCTGGACCACAGCTTGGACCACAGGGAACCATGTTCAGGGGTGATCTACAGTTCTTGCTGGGAGAGAGAAAGAGAGGGGGACGACGACAAAGAAATAGACAGAGAAGGAAAAGAGGCAGAAAAAGAGACATCTGGATAAAGAGAGAGACTAGGGTAAAGAGAGAGACAGAGAGACAGACTAGGCTAACGAGAGAGACAGAGAGAGACGAGGGTAATGAGAGAGACAGAGAGAGACGAGGGTAACGAGAGAGACAGAGAGAGACTAGGGTAACGAGAGAGACAGAGAGAGACGAGGGTAAAGAGAGAGACAGAGAGAGAGACTAGGGTAACGAGAGAGACAGAGAGAGACGATGGTAAAGAGAGAGACAGACAGAGACTAGGGTAAAGAGAGAGACAGAGAGAGACAAGGGTAAAGAGAGAGACAGAGAGAGACGAGGGTAAAGAGAGGGACAGAAAGAGACTAGGGTAAAGAGAGAGACAGAGAGAGAGACTACGGTAACGAGAGAGACAGAGAGAGAAAGAGAGTAAAGACAGAGCAAGAGAGATTAATCTGACAAGACGCCATTAAAGTAGTGTCAGTGAAGGTTGATGGACTAGTTAACATTAGGTGTCTGGGTATAAACTGAAATATTTTGTAAAACTCTAAACTGATATTTCTGCAATGGCATCAGCTAGTCTCTTTAAGTCTGAATAGCACAATTTGGCTGCTATCCATACATCAAAAAAATCGAATTTGCTGTCTTAGATTATATTTTGATTTGTAGTTTTGTCATTTCGTTTTTTCACGATATCCAAAGTATCTTAAATCAACTCGCAGTTCTTGTAGTTTCGGTAGTGTCTAGGTTTGTTACTGTGCTACCTTGCATGGGTATCAGGGTAAGTGTGTATCCGTGTGTTCACGCACGTGTGTTTGTGCGCTGTGCACCTGTGTGTGCTTCTGTATATTTTGTGTCTGCTGGTGGAGCTTCCTTTTCACACAAGTAGAAGTAAAACAGCATGACGGAGTAGTCATTAGTGTATCTGGCTGCTATGTGCCTATAACCCTGCAGAGCTGAACAGAACTGACAAACCATGGCCACAACACAAAAGAGCACCAGAGTGGACAGTTCACTGGAATACTTTATTTTACACACACTCACACACAGTCCCAAGTCTCTCTCACACACACACACACACACACACACAGCGGGGAGTTCCAATCATTAACTAGTAACAGAAACACACACGTACAGATGTATTGGTGTGTACGTGTACGTACACCCAAACAAATAGGCTGACACACACTCTCTCAGAACCACACATGCGGACACACACACAGAAGCTCCAAAAGGATCTAAGCGTATTCATTGGTCTTATTGTGCAGACGTTTTCAGGTTTTTCCTTTTGATGTGTCCTGCTCTTGTTCTGGAGTCTTTTAGGTGGCGCCGTCTTCTCTATGAGGAAGGTCTACGGCGATGGGTTGGTATTCTTTCCCTCTCTGCCTCTCCCCCTCCTTTCTTTTTGTCAATACTTATCTATCCCACTTCATCTCTGTTTCAGTGGTTTCAATGTTAGATCTGTTTTTTATTTGTGTTTGGGCGCCTCAGGTCTTGACAACACCAGCTCCTCAACTCATCAACAATATCTTTATACCATTACGGCGACCCGATGGATCACAGATTTCTCACCGTGAATCACGCAAGCTTGTGCGTGCGAAGAGACCGCTCGCTGTTGAGGGGGGGTGCAAATATGCTTACATGCCATTCACAGAATAAACTGTGCCAAATACAAACATTGACAGATTTCACCTCTGTTATTTGGATGGCTTTGATTGTCCTCCTCCTCATCCTCATCCCCCTTGCCCTCACCCTTCCTTTGTCTCCCTCTGTTGGGTTGGTGGGCTCCTCATTAGGCATGACTCAAGAGGAACAAGTACACAACACTTTCATATGCTTACTCACGACTTTTCTCCTACAGACCCTGAAGACCACTGAAAATAAGTCATTTGTTTTTGCACGATATCTTCTACAACTATGCAGATGCCATCATAGCTGTCCAGGCCATCCAAGCCAAGAAATGATATATATTTTCCCCAAGTTTAAGACTGTCTGTGAATATATTATACCTATAAAAAACTGAACACTGAACGTGCCATGAACAGTCATAGCACAACACCGTACGACCTCGGCATCCGTCTTGTTTCCGCACTGAAATGCGTATGCAGATTCCTTGGGCTCTTGAGAAAATAGAGGCTCTTGTAGTGAAGGGCCTGAGAAGCCCGCTGAAGTGCTGAGGCACTGCGGGGTAATTAACGTGCCAGGGGTGTTAATTGACAGCCCATGTCCGTGAAAGCGGAGGCAGGTGAGCTTCTACGCTTGTTGAGTTGAATGGCAACCAGGAGTCATCGAGGTTTACGCGCTCGGGCGATTTGCAACTCAATGGACATGCCTGGAGGTTAATTTGAATGTAGAGAGGTCTGACATCATGTTTCCAACCTCATTTAGGAGGTTAAAGCGCTGCCTGGTTTTGTTTGGAAAGGAAAAGTTCTGTATGTATATTGAGTCTTGGTTGAAGAATGGGAGCCATTTTATGCAATAAGGTTGCCCTTCATGAAACGTAAAGCGAGTTGGTACAAAGCAGTAAGAAACTTAAATGTGTTTTCAATGTTATGAACTTGATATTGAAGAAATAACCGTTGGGCTTTCTATGATGTATAAATATAGCCTATTCATATAGGCTACATTTTTTATGGATTAATTTTTAACCTAATGCTTTGTTTTCGCCTAGATATCGTTGCGCACGTAGTGCCTCTTCAAAGTTACTCTTACTTTAATCAAATTGAATCGAATTTTTTGTTTGAGAAAACCTAGAAATAAGATTTCACCGGAACTCTCGATAACAAACTTAGTCTAACGTTGAAAGAGACTGCAGATCTGCGTACAGTTATTTTCACACCAGTATGTTATGAAATATCTTTGGGCAATCAGCAATGCAATGTTATGTGCTCAGTTCTATTTCACGGTGATTATTTTAGACAGGTCTAAAATGTAAAACAATTAAAATTGACAGGTATAAAATGATTATGTAGGTCAAAGGAAAATGGCCTCCCCTTAAAATGTGACGATCTTTGAAGTTTTGAGCAACTTAAGGCAAAATTGGTTGCTTTAGGCTAGAGTAGCTACTTAAGAACAATACAAATAAGAAAACAGTAGCATCAGTAGGCTAATAGTGTTTTAATAATTATAGTAGGCCTAATAGAAGTGACAATACATTATGAAATAGAACTTATTATAGGCTATGTAATAATGTTACTTAAGCAGGGCCACACAAGTGTAGGATCCCGAGCGAACCCAATTTCCTTCTTTTCTGTTTTCCTGAAACTTCGGCTTATTTCAAACGTTCCTCAAGTGGAACTGCACAGAGTTATGGAGCACTTGTTAAGAAATATGGTGTTCTGGCGTCTGCTATTAACATTATCTAGTTGGTTTACAACTATAATTAGAAGACCCGTGATTTCATGACTCAAGTTGGGTGTAATTGCTTTGTGTGCCGTTTTGCCAAACCATGTGCAGATCATATTTGAACATCTGCGGGAAAAGTCGTTGGGGGGCTGATCAAACTTGAGACTTTCAATCATGCCTGGGTGACAGAGTGAGGTAATTATGAGAGAAAATAGCTTTGGCGAGGAAGAAAAAGTGACTTGCTCCAACCTGTGCCTATTGTTAATTAGGTTAAGTGGATGTGATGTAAGGGTTGGACCGGGTCTACAGTTCCTCGTGCAGTTTTATGGAACTCTATGGTGGGGTTTGGGAACGTTCTGTGGGTAAACGACTCGGTCCTTTTCATGTTATATGTTTGCCAACCTTTTGGCTTAGTATATTTAGACTACGGGGATGATTTATAATTTAGACTCACATTTCAAGGCCAACCTCTCTTTTCCCTTCCTGCGAATGTGTCTATGATGTGCCCTCCATGGTTCACAGTGAGAGTTTTTTATATAAAAAGAGAATTCGGTATTGTAAAAATAACTTTCAGTCGGAAACCAGATATTTTTCTGAATAGTAATGGTGAGGTCAGATCACTTTTACGTTCCAGTGTCTCCTCCCACCTGCCCTGTGGGGAGTTTCGGCCCAGATTTTAGGCCCTCCCGCAGAATGGTCTGCTATGAACTTGACCAGTCAATTATGAAGGAAAACAAAACACTATCTGGATCAGAGTCTACTAGCTTGTGTGTACATTGTAATGTACGCACGCACCCCCTGCACATACTGGCCTACACAGTGGGTAGTAAAATGTAGGCTGGGCCAATGTTATTTTCTTTCGACTTTATATATTTTTTAATCACACCCCATAACATTCAATATCTATACATTAATCTTTAATCTAAATTAACAAAAAAGCCGACTATGAATTATTACCAAGTCTACTCATAAATAGTTGTAAACTTTGTTATGAATAATGATTAAATTGTTCATATGATAAAAAATGTCAACGCACAGATATAAAGTTGAGTTTCTGTTGATGTTGTAGGCTATAGCTACATATAGGCTAGCCTATATTTTTTACTAACAGCACCAGTGTTTCAAGGAAAATGTTTACGATTTATCTAACTTTCGTTACATTTTAGACCCTGTTAAACGAAATCATGCATTGTCTTTTCATTTACATAATTTAGATATTGATGTAATAAAGCCGTAGTATAAAGTGCACATAGCCCAAATAACTTTGTATCCAATTAACATATTAATATTAAGTTTTTCATCTAAAATGTATATGACATTTATCCGAATATTTCTAAAGGCACATTTGTCGTACTAAGCTATATGCAGGGTGTTAACATACGCATGTGTGATTCCTTGTTGACTCGACAGTTAGGCTATAGCCCTAAGCTTATTGGGAGTCTTTGGTGTCAAGAAAACCAATTCTGGGGCTCTGAATCTTCTCTAAAGCTATACAGGTCAGAAAAGTTGTGTCATGGCTTAAAGAAGTTGAGCTCCATCACAAGCCACACTCACTCACTTTTGAGGAAAGAATCAGGTCGAATCCAGTGAGGGTATAGCACTTAGTTGATGCCCGTGGGTAACTTGCACAAACGGCCAAACAGGCATAGGCCACATTGAGGTTTATTTTAATTACTTTAATTAAAATTCAAACATATCTATAGGCTATAGAAAATAAATAGGCTATATAAAGATATTCTACAAAAGTTATTTGAAACATTTATTTTAACTTTATCAGTTATCAAGGTAATTAATGTGGTTGTCAGAATATCAGCCTTTTATTATTAATTAGTATACTCAGAACCGAGATCGATATGTCGTGCCTCAGTATGATCAAATTGACGTGGTTGTCATAAATCTGTTCCTATGTTTTAAGGAAGGATGCTTAACTAGCCTGTTGTAATAAGTTGTTTTCATCCAATACGTGTGAGTCACCTTCTGCAAACATAAACTTGGTCAAATGCCGACATTGATTTTGAAAAACAAATCAGATATTTAAAAAAGATGCGTGTGCATCAGCCAGTGTGATATGTTCACACGAAAATCTGTTGGAGCATTTGCTTGCAGGGACAACAATCCAATCGCACGGACGCAAACATGTGAGCAACACCCTGAAAGGCGCAAAGCGAACCAGAGGCAACTCTTCAATCTTCAGAGACAAGAGGGGGAAACGGAATTTCCTTAGCTGCAGGCGCTACAGCCTCGTCTGTTTTTATCAACCACCTACAATGATTACTCCCCATATGTTTGTGTCCAAGAAAACAAGTATTTCAAAAATCGTGGAAAAACAAACCATTCATTTTTAAAGAGACTTCATCAAGCTGGCTTCTACTCATTAATATTTCACTTTTGTGGTGTGGCCTTTGCCCGAAATCGGCAAGGCAAGTACAAATGGGCTAGACTGCAGTCAAACCATGGCATATTGTTTTTACATAGCCTAAGTGAATTGAAATATTGCCAGAATCTACAGCATAGCCTATAGTCCTACAGCATGCTGCACAATACTAGCATCTCCACGTGGGGCTATTTTGTGAATTTATGAAACAACAATATTTTGGCTAATCCTTAGTGCACGGCATGCAATTATTGTTTCTTATTATACGGGCATCGTTATTAATTACAAGCCAAACACACCAAATTCGTCCCGCTAAACATCAAGCAAAAAACCTGCCATTGCCTATAGGCTGAAGCGCCTGTGCACAATGCGTAATGGTGAGCAGATGTGAGGGTTCAATAATTAATTCACCGTCATCATGTGCAGTG
>NC_061081.1:2800688-2908974 GCF_021917145.1 Hypomesus transpacificus | reverse complement strand
TGCGCCGGTCTACCCTGTTCGAATGTCACTCTTTCAAAAGCTGCTTGATTGTTTGTGTCTTGGTTTTACCAACAAACGCTGCATGCGTGTGTGTGCGAGTAAGAGTGTGTGTGTGTGCCATCTGGGAAATGTCGAACACCAGATATCGTATTTGAAGGGTTTGAAACCTTCACATGCACCGTACATAGCTCTTGTCTGTGTACCGTGCATATGACATCTCGCCTTCGTCATGGTCTTTTTACTCTCACACGGTTTGGCTAATCCTCTAACCGCAAGTACCTGGGCGCTCTCTGAATGTCTTCTATGCTCCTATGAGTGCACTTGCTGAGCATGTTTCACTTTTTTCCAGGGTAATTATTTTAGAAGTCTTTTCCTCTGCGGTCAGGTTGGGCTTCCTACATCTGGCCTGCCTGTTCTAATTGTACATGTATGCTTTTTACTGCCACATATATTTGATTGCATCTCTGTGTAGTGGTATTTGTGTCTGTGCGTGTAGGTGTGTGTGTGTGTGTGTGTGTGTGCGTGTAGGTGTGTGTGTGTGTGTGTGTGTGAAAGCATAATTTAGCTTGAGTGTCAGTTTGCCCATTTTGATCCATGCCTGTTTAGGAGTCTGTGTACATGCTCATGTACAATGTCGGGTCTTTGCAATGTTATACTAATCTGTGGAAATATTATAGATGGGTAAGTTCATCAAATCAATTTCTACTGAAACACGAGCAGTTTTTAATTCCCTCCGAGCTTTGTTGAAAGTTTCCAAATGTATTATTCTGTCTTGTTTGACTTGGCAAAAACATACGGGAGCCCATGAATCTGTAAAAGAAAAACAGCCGCTTGGGTCCACCCAGGAACCTTCTAGAGTATGTTGAGGCTAACTGAATCCCTGGCTAAACCAACAAACACCAAGTTGAAACAAATTTCAGAGATTGTTGTCTTAGGCTGCGAATACTGTGGACCACAATTAGTGAATCCCAGCATGTGTTTTGCCAAACCTGTCAGATACAGAAACTAAATATTTGTTTAGTTTGTACATTCACTTGGAAACACACAATGCCAGTCATTTTCTTTCTCTGTCAGCAAACAAAATGCAGACAAACACACACACACACCGCACAAACACACACACTGTCAGAGCTCAGTGCACTCCCACAAGATTGTGAGTAAGCACCTGACCAAACACTGGTCTTGAGAGGACGGGAGTGAAATGACCTCCGACCCTTGAGCTTTAATCTCATTCAGACATGGTTTCTTTCATTTCAGTTACACTCCAGGTCCACACCAGGCCTCGGGAACAAGTTCATTCATCTGGTGGGAGCACTAAGTCAATTAAATCCAACAGAGTTTAGATCAAGGTTTGATAGAGGACGCTTGTGCTGTGACACAATGGTGCATTTATGACCTGACGAATAACAGACATTTGTTGGAAACAATTTGGTTTATTCTGAGATATCGGCAGTGAATCCAACCGCCACATGTGTGGTGATGTGAGGGCTTTTGGAACCATCTGTAGAAGTCTGCCTGTGCGGTGGCTGGATTCCCATTTTGGTTCTGTGCATTCATTTGCTTTGTCCGTTCGAGAGAGTGTGTATGTGTGTGTGTGTGCAGTGTGTGTGTAGTGTGTGCAAATGTGTGTGTGGGTGGGTGGGTGAGAGTTTGTGTGTGAGGGGGTGAGAGTGTGTGTGTGTTTGTGTGGAAGAGTCGAGGGGGTGAAAGTGTGTGTTTGTGTCAGTGTGTGTGAGAGTGTTTGTGTGTGTGTGTGTGTATGGGGGGGTGTAAAAGCCAAAAGCCTCTTCAGGTTTTCCATGCGAGAGAAGCCAGGATGAGACCATAAGTGAGCCACTAAAAGCTGGTGGGAGGAAAGACCGTGAGAGATTCAAACACACACATGCACATATACAACTCTGTGAACCAATGCAATCCGTAGGAACCAAAGAGTTTAAGAGCTGCGTTTTCATCCCCAGCTGGTGCCGAGGTCAACGTAGCCCTGTTAACAGTGGAATAGTGTTCAGGTTCAGCAGGCGCGCTGCACCCCTTCCCGCAGTGAGTATATATCTAGTTACCTGCCTGTGGAGCCCCCTTTACGTCTCCTACGGGGATTTGCTCAAAATCAGCTGTACTGACCACCCTGAAGCACCCACTGTACCCCCTCACACACACACACACACACACCCTCCCTCACACCACTAGGCTGAACTCTGACTGCCGAAATGTTGTGACGGGACACAGGAAGTGTCGGCCACCGGTGGGAGGAAGTATCAAATCAAACAACGTCTTTTTCCACTTTGGCGCGATCTCTCTGGATAAAACCGTTCTTTTTTTCCCCCTCTCACCGATTCGTAATGCTCCGTCGGACGGGGAGATGAGCTGTGTTGCGTGGGGTCGAACAAAAGACCGCTTTGAGACAGGCTGCTTTCGCTAGGAAACGTGTTTTTATGGCCTCCCTCCGACTCAGTCAATGTTGACGCTGCTCGCTAGGTATATGCTTTTTTTGTTGTTATCCTTTGACCTAACCTCTGGAGGGATGGCGCAGGGATAGACAGACACGGGGGAAAGAAGGGAAGGAGAGAGAAATTCTTCCCTCAATCCATCTCCACAATACCCCAGTACGGTTGGGCCTGCCACTGTCTGTCACTGTGAGACCAGATGCAGCCACACACGATGCACTGTGGAACCTGCCCTACACACACACACACACACACACACACACACACAGGTAGAGGAAACGATCACTTTGAACGTTGGGCCGTGGTTTAAAATGAAGACGTGCAAAGTTGTTTGTAATCTTCGGAGCAGATCGCAAGCTCGTTTTGAACAGTGCAAGGCAGCTGGTTCAAGAGCTTTGCGCCGTTCTCAGATCACATTGTCATGACTTAGCGAGGCACACGTCGTTCTGAGGGATTTCCCTCACCTCGAAAATCCCATACATAACTCGTGGTGGTGTGATCACTATCTTGCAGAAAAAAAATCAAAGCCCCAGCTCCATAATGTGTTACAGAGGGCCTGCGGGCTCTGCCTCTGATGTGGCTCCTTTTTTGGCAGGGCGGGGGGATGGGGGGCGGGGGGTGGCAGGGGCTCTGTCCGAGACAGGGGGCTTGTCTGTATCAGAACGCCTCTGGATCTCATTGTGGCTCCGTCTAACGGAACGCTTGTCAAATAGTGATCCAGGATCCAGACAGTTGTGGGCAAGACTCCAAACTACGGTGAGGATAGACAGTACATTACAGGCATGGAGAGAAAAAGGGGTTGGGGGGGGGGAGAATCAACCCACTTAAATGCTTAGCTCTGATGTCTCGCTAGTCCTTTTAGAGGTCTGGGGCATCTGCAACAGACACTTTGTGGTCGAGTCAATGAGGCGGAGAGCAAGAGAAAGGGAGAGAAAGATATAGTGAGAAAAGGGAGGCGGGACGGAGAGGGGAGAGTCAGGGAGCGGGAGGAGAAAGGGAGCTGCCGGTTGAGAGAAAAACAGGCGGAGGGAGTCGGCCTTCATGGGTGGCTTCCAATGTTGATGTTGTTCTTTTGACTGACAGGGGCGTCGCCATTGAGAAAAAAAGCAAATGGATGACATCGTGCAGTGGGTGCAGACGCGGACTTCAAATGTGAACTTCAAATCACGCACAGAGGAATTGACTGTTATGGGTTTTTTTTTTTGTGTTGCTACGCTTAGAACCAATTCACACGTATTGTTGAATCTTGCAACAACTTTTCATTTTTTTTACATTTCTATCCATGTGTGTTTACGTTGGTCAGTTCAAGTACTGATAGCCATCCGTATAAACTGGACCTATGGATCTGGTTCTGGGTCTAAAGGTCTGGGTGTCTGGCTCTAGACCCGGGGGTCTGGACCTAAGAGATGGGTTGTAGGTCTAGGCTTAAGAGTCTGGATGTATGTCTGGGTCTATGGGTCTAGGAGTCTGGGTCTGGGTCTTGGTCTAGTCATGGGGGTCTAGTCGTGGGGGTCTAGGGGTTAAGGAGTCTGGGTCTAGTCGTGGGGGTCTAGGGGTCAAGGAGTCTGGGTCTAGTCGTGGGGGTCTAGGGGTCAAGGAGTCTGGGTCTAGTCGTGGGGGTCTAAGGGTCTAGGAGTCTGGCTCTTGGTCTAGTCATGGGGGTCTAAGGGTCTAGGAGTCTGGGTCTTGGTCTAGTCATGGGGGTCTAAGGGTCTAGGAGTCTGGGTCTTGGTCTAGTCATGGGGGTCTAGGGGTCTAGGAGTCTGGGTCTTGGTCCAGTCATGGGGGTCTAGGGGTCTGAGAGAAGCCTGTAGCTCCTGCTTACTGTCAGCTAAGGCCTGTGGTGTCGATTACCTTTGGGTGTCACTATGATGAACGGGCTGCTGGCGCTCCCTGAAGTGTTTACAGCTCAGTGGTGTTGTTGCATGTAACTAACCAGGTCTGAGGCTGGTAGCCAGGAGCCATACAGCTCTCCAGCCGGCCCCTCTGAACCCCGTAATGCAGAATGCTTAATGATGTGTGGGACGCAAACCGTCAGGGGCGGATAGGTTGCTAAGATGTCGGAAAGCGGCTGGGCCGATCTGTGTGGCTATGACTCTTCTCGGGGTGACCAGGAACGCGGGACTTTCCAAGCTACGGGGGCAGCTGTGGCCGCGCCAAGCCGACCTTGCTAGCTTATATTTGTTGTTGCAGCCTAAGTAGCAGATGCCTTGGAAAGCCTCTGTACTCTGTTTCAAGTGGACAGCATAATAAATCTGCGTCTGTAACAAATGGTTTGTTTCAGCACGCCTGTTATTTTATCATCAAGTTCTGCGCAAGCGTGATGAATAAGCTATGGGCTGCGGGTGTTTGTACGAGAGGCTGCCCTGCCAAAGCAAACAGGTACAGTTGGGGCTAGGGGGGGCGGGGGGTGGGGGGGGAAAACGACACTGAGAGGCAGCAACATGACTCTGCTGAGGATCTGGTATTGGATTGGGGGGGTTCACGTTGGGGTGAGACGGCGGAGATGCAGGATAAACACAAACACGCCTCCAACTCTTCGTCTGGAGAAGTCATGGCGGCACGGACCAAGCAGAGGTTTTGACATGGATTACGTGGGGGCTGGGGGAGAGGGGGAGTGGGGCAGGGTAGGTTGGAGGGGGGGGAGGGGGGTCATGGCACAACGCCAAGGTCTTTCATCCCATCATCACATCCGCTGCTTCACAGTTGTTGATAAACATGTATGTGTCTCCTCTACCTGATATAAAACCCCATTTTGCAAAACAATTCTAGTAGGGATTATCACAAGGGGATTAGCATACCTTTAATCAACACTGTTCGGTTTATTAATAAAGGCCAGCCCCTGTGTATTCCTTTTGCAATTAAGTTGATTAAGCCACACTTCTTGAATGGATCTCATAATGCGTAACTAAAACTGACCTGACCCCACTGGGCAGCACTACAAAACCTTCACAGCTCTGCCCAACCATGCTGTCACAGGGGAGGGAGTCCATTGGTCCTTTGGAGTTAAACCCTGCCCACATTTTATTATGACAGGTCAGATGCAAGAAAGTTCTGGGATGTCATGGACTAAATGGATGGAGGGGGTAGAGGAGAGGAGGGGGACCATTACTTCCTATTCCCACATGCAGGAAATTCCCAACAGAGATTTGAGTAGTGTCATGGTATGGCGGTTTATTACATTCTAAAAACTGTAATCCCCTTATCCATTTTATCCAGCATTATTGTGAAAGGTATCTATTCTTTCAATAATGTGCTAGAAGAGTACAAATACATTTCTTACTATAATGTATTTTTTATGAATTTGTGTAATGACGTCATGTTGTCTTTCTCTGTTCAATCTTACACTTTTGAAACTTTACCAAAACCAATGCTAGTGACCGCGTAAGAGGGCATTGGTTGTGTTCTGTGGCTCCAATGAGACTGACACCATTCATATTATCATAGTCCATCTGGATAAGACTGCTAGACTAAAACGTTTGTGTGATGAAAGATCTGTTTAGATGTAGCTATGGGTCCCTGCTTTCTACACAGAACATGAAGAAAGAGAGAGGGGGGGTGGCATTAAGAAGGAGACAGAGAGAGAGAGAGAGAGAGAGAGAGAGAGAGAGAGAGAGAGAGAGAGAGAGAGAGAGAGAGAGAGAGAGAGAGAGAGAGAGAGAGAGAGAGATTGCCATAACAAAAGGGAAAAGGCAAAATCCATCCACATCCATAGCTTCTCTTGTGTAACTGGGCCCTTGCAAAGCTGGGCACCTCTCTAATTAGGCTTCTATTCAGGAGCGACGTTTAGTTCCCAAACTTTTTAATGGGGCGGAAAGCGGAGCTCTTTTTAAAGAGAGGGGATAAGTGTAGCGAGTGTTCCATACACTGAATAGCAGATGGAGGGCTTCTACACCTCCCTGGGAGGCCCACAATCTCTGTACCTCTCTCTCCTCTCCCACCATGTTTTTTTTGTTGCTCCTCCTTTTTTCTATCTGTCTCCTTCTCTCACTTGCTCCCTGTACGCATACCCATCTCTTCTGCTTCCCTGAATTGCTGAAAAAGTGAGACACTATCCACAAAGTGTAGGAGACACAACCATCATTTTGTTATGCTTGGATTTTTAGCAAATATTGAGATGCATCAAAAAAAGAGATTAACAGCATGTGACTTCAAATGATAGTTTTATTTTCCTACAAAGGATCTGTTTTATTTATGTAACTTTTGAACACATGACTCAAATAAAAACTTTGATCAAAACAATGATAAAACTCAACGATGCTGACACAGGAAGGAGGAACGGGTTCCAACTTCTAAATGTTCGCAGAATTAGTTTGCATTTCACTTGTATCAAGAGCGAGGGGAACTTTCACTTAAAAAGTAAACAACTTAGAGAGTTATGTATAACTCCTGGAGGAAAAAAAGAAAGAGGAGACATCTCCACTAAATCTATATTTTATATGCTGATCTATTGAAGTCTAGAAAATAAATCTATATTATATATTTTTTAATTGAAATAATAACAAATTAATTGTTTAAAAACTAAAGCACATTACTGTGATGAAATGAATTCATGACATGAGCTCACTTGTAATACATTTACCCCAAAGATCATAAACTGTATAATACCGGAGAAATAAAAAGGAATTATTGTGAAAGTATCAACGATCAACATTTTAAATGTTTTTACATGACTCAAAATGTATTCGATTTTTTATTCCAAGCCTGTTCCCACATTTAGAATGGGAGAAACAGACACATAAATGCACACATATCTATGAGAGTAGGGAAAGTTTTCAGCACACTGTATCGAGTATATTCTGCTAAATGTTGATTTGTTTAATTATTATCACAAATATTATTGTTATTTTGTTAATTTAGGTCAGAGTGTTAAACACAAGATCAAATGTACTCTCCAAATTCATCTTTGCACTGATGCTACACCTCATACTTGTATTGAAATTCTGCAATATCCCTTTCAATTAAATAGTTTTTTGTTTACCTTTATAATTATGACTTTTAGCTAAATAATCTACTATGATTTATATCAACCTGTAGAACGTAATTTCGTTTTAAAATAGTTTCTGTGTCAATCTGTATTTAATTCATGTGTACATTTAAAAAAAAAATGTTTGATGTTATTATGCACCAATTGACTTGCACTGTTAACTTGTTTTTATGGGATGAGTGTATTAGTTCAGCCCCGCTCCTCCTGACCTATGACCCATCGTCGATATACAGCGGAGCTTGGAGCTTCAGCCACGCTCATGGAACGTGATACCCACATGTTAGGTGACGTTTTGGACAAACCGGTTATCAACCGTTGGAGCACCTCTGGTTTTCTCAGGTCTGTCCAAGAAGCACTGAAATGTTTCCATACTATTTGGTTCTGTTGTGGTAGATTTTGGGATGCCTCATTCACAATTCTTTTTTACTATGCTTAGCCTACTTTAGTCACCATAGCGCCGCCATGTTTATTTTGTTAGAATGTATTTATGTAACCTATCCTATTTATTTATTTATTAATTGTAATCAAATTAAAAATGACAAAGACATAGGCTACGTTTAGGGATATTTGTATTTGGGAAGGGGGCGTAGAAAATGCAAATATGCCAGATCATATCAAACAAAAATAAGCAAAAGCAGTAGCCTAGGGTTTAATTTTTTTTTAATTAGTCCAACTTAAATTGGCAGCCTACATTTTTGCCTGTTTCCAGCCAAGAAAAAAATGTGGTAGCCCTGTACACTTCCAGAATAGTTTAGCCTACAAACAATAGCCTACCTGAAGCTCCAGGCCTTTCACGCATTGTCAAAATCGTGGAGATATGTGGAACATGTTTACCCCAAAAAGGTAGGTTACGAAATGAGATCAAGTAGCCTAATCAATGAAGTTGATGCATCATCAGTAACACAACATAGTCCGTTCAGCCAACGGCTGTAGGCCTGGCCGAAATTGTACCTTTGATGAGAAATTAGGCTGTAGGCTACTTTGCCACAATGTCAAACAGGCAACCGGCTGCACCCAAATGCATGTGTTTCAATATCGATGAAGTCGTCTTAATCTGAGTTTATCTGATTCGATAGAATATTTTATAGGTCCAAAAGGAGTAGGCCTACAGGAATTTTCTGCATATAGGTCTTTCAGTAACAGTGTGTGTGTGTGTGTGTGTGTGTGTGTGTGTGTGTGTGTGTGTGTGTGTGTGTGTGTGTGTGTGTGTGTGTGTGTGTGTGTGCGTTTGCGTGTGTGTGTGTTGAATAAACTAGCCTAAATGCAGTTCGTATAAAACAATAAATAGCCATGCCTTAAAACTGAAACATTATTAAGTCTTGTGTTTTTAAAGTGACACGAAAGCCTTTTAAACAGTAGCTATTTGTCTACTATTCTGTATCCGACAGCCTCGCGAAAGCCATACGCCTACGCTTTTCAGAGACCAATACAGCTAAAACATGGTCTTCGAAAAATATGGACTTAGTAAACAGACTTAACTTTTGGCAATAGTTTTTTTACTCCCATTTGCAGGTCAGTGACTGCATTCTACCTGCTGAATATGGATAGGTTCTATAACCTAGTGCTATGTCTCAGAATCTATAAAGCTTCTGTATTTTATTACAATTATATATTCCCCCTACTCCCTTAAAAAAACGAACAAAAAAACCGGCCTTGTGTGACCTTGGTTGCGGGTCGCGACCTGAGTTCGTGTGTGACTGCAGTCGGAGAAAGCTCTCTTTGGTTGCGTGTTACATCATCACGCAAGAGCTGTCCTCCTGTGGCCTAGTGAACTGTCTCTGAGCGCTGATGGGTTTTTAGCTTACTACACGCATCTCCGCAGTTTATCAGAGGAGCACGCATGCTGTGACCGTAACGCAGTTGACGTGGATGCGTAGGCCTATTAATTGTCAATAGGCAATGACCTCATAAAAAACGGACAAGGACGACTGTTTTCTCAAGCAGGGACATCTGCCTTGAATCAGCACCGATAATCACTAATCTGAAGGTAGCAAAATACAGTTTCTGTCACGACACCGAGCTGTCCAGCAATTTGTAATTACGAGGATGAATGTGGGAAAGGGCAAATTGACATAGACCCGAGGTTTATCACAGTGTTTATCATGTGTTTGTGTAATGCTGTTTTTATAGCAACAAAAGGGAGCAAATTGCGAAGTGAATAGACTGCATGGTTTACTGAATAAATGTATGTTGTTTATGACACACACACAGGCTTACACAGAGTTTATGGATAGTATTTCATGTTTATGTTTAATTGTACATGTTGTATACAATATGGCAATTTGGTACCCATTTGAAATAGCCCATTGTACTGTAAGTTGTATCACTATTTTTGAACATCCCACAATGTTCAAGTAGGCTATTAGTTGTATTATTAATACCATTAATATAGTATAATAAACTATTCTTGTTAAGCTCTAGTAATGTTATTAGCTGTTATTAGATGTAACCTATTCGGCCTGTTCCTTTTAAGTAGTTATTTAAAAGTAGATAAATCAAATGAACTTCATAAACAATAATTTACAGGCTAACTTCTATGCAGGCCATTTAAAGTGGAACGTTGTATTAAAAATAGGCTATATAAGGCCCTATAGCTATTTGCACAATACCAAACTTATTGCTAACTTGGAATAAATATTTTAATAAGTTAATTCAAAACCATCTTTCATTTTTGCAAAACGATATTTATTCTTATTGAAAAACAAATCGTGTAAAAATATCACACTCCGATTATACAATACTTGCCAACGAATGTACAATGTTTTATTATTGAAAGAAACACACACTGCATACTGTATAAATGAATTTCTCTCTCATTGTGTCTTTTCAAAACAAAGCAGAACCAAAAAATCAACCAAAACAGTTCAAATGTCTCAATTTGTCAAACTAAAAACATGGGTGTGTTTGACACAAAATACATTGTTTTAGACACGTGACCATTATAAACTGTTCAGAAGTCATCCTGAGACACCCTACACAGTGACTTGAACGAATCACTTCATGAAAATGAAAAGTTCGTGAAAATAATTAATTCACACTAAAAATTATAACATAAATATAGGCCCAACTACCTTTTACAGCATGAATATAGGCACGAATAGTGTTTATGTCCGTCATTCAGCTGCGTGTTATCAAATGAACATACAAAAATAATCCTACCTTCAAAGAGGGGCGGGTTTGTGCCTGTCGAAAACTTTGAAGTTAAGAAATTTAACAGCCACTAGTGCCGTTCACAATTCTGTTGGGAAAGTTTTCGACTGTGTGTAAAACAGTTCCTTGGTGCACGCTCGGTGGAAGGTTGGGCGAATGTGGCCCAAGTGAGGACGATAACATTGGAACAACAGGAGAAGTCCGCGAGGCACAGTGAGTGTGCGCGGTGCTTAACGACCCCCCAATGATGCTCTCTATGGAGAAGGGAGACCGTTGGACAGGCGAGATGGACTTCGCTGCCGTCTGTATGGGGGAGGACAAGCTGGGACTGAGCTGAGGGTAAAACCGGGTCCTGGCCAAGTCTGTGGAAGTAGGCATCAAAGAAGGTGCAGGGATAATGGTTCCCGTGTGAGAATGCCTGGACTGCTGCTGCTGCTGAAACGCAAAGAGCGCCGAGTGTGTGTGGTATGACTGCAGCTGGATACCATAGCCGCAGCCGTAGGGTCCATAGCCGTATGCAGCGGCGGGGAGAAAACTGTTGTGCTCCCGAAGCAAATCCTGCGTCTGCTGGCGTTTGAAGCGTTTCCGTCTTCTCAGAAAGCTGCCATTGTCAAACATATCAGCCGATTCCGGGTCTAAGGTCCAGTAGTTGCCCTTACCGGGATTCCCGGGCTCCCTCGGTATCTTCACGAAACAGTCATTCAGGGACAAGTTGTGCCTGATGGAGTTTTGCCAAGCTGGAAACTTTTCCCTGTAGTACGGGAAACGGTTGCTGATAAAGTCGCAGATCTCGCTGAGGGTGAGTCTCTTTTTGGGGCTTTGAAGGATGGACATGGTGATTAAGGCAATGTAGGAGTAGGGGGGCTTCACAAGAGTGTTCTTACTCGCTGGTTTGTAGGAATCCCGGGAAGAAGCATTGTCCATGCATGGCGGGGAGCCACCCAGGAGGATATCGTCGTGCATCTGGGCCACCTCATCTACGTATGAGCGCGTCTGGCTGTCCCCGTCCTCTCCCTCGCCGACCACGTCTATGTCGGTCTCTTCCGAAAGGATGGAGGCATCCGACATCTCGGAACTCAGAGTCATGACTCACGGCTGCTTGCGCTCCCAGAAGCTACGGCGGAGATGATGAGATTCTCATATGAGGGAATGAAAGGAGCGCGCCGGTGGAGAGAGATGCTGTCCCGTTATTTTCGCCACTTCCATAGGTTTCCGTTATTTTTGTGGATCACACATCATTCGGATGCCTTAGTCTAGAGTGCGCACGGGACCTGGAAAAGGCCAAACCTGAATCATAAAGAGGGCGGATCTTCCCTCGTCCTTTATACCAGCGCTCTGATCACATGGCCACAGGACGTCACCATGGCATAAATGAAGAAACGAAAAAAATATACAGAAACGGTCTTTCAAAAAGAACTGTGGACGATTTAAAAAGTTTTGGTAAGGCCTTTACTCTTTTTAGTGGTCATTTTGTGTGCACACATGGCTAATCTGAACCTCCCGTTCCATTTCAGTTTTTGACTCAGTAATGGATGGGCTACTTTAAATAGGCCAGAGGATAAAAAGAATCCGTCAGAACAAAGCTTATGGTAGGACCCATCCCTTTTAGATCGTAATTTAGTGTGATAGCGGGCTTTAATAACGTAGCCGAAATGCGGACTTTTATTTTAGATTTGAACTCAAACTACAAAGCAGCCTAGACTGTTATTGTCTTATTCATATTTATAATAAAATAGCATACGTCATGTAATTGCATCTTAAAATCAAATTCAACGACGTGCGTTTATTAGGTGAGTTTGATTCAAGATACTTCCAAGCACACTATCCAAGCTTAATAGTTTGCGTGATCCGGTAGTTATCTAGATTATCCGCGAGCCATTTGTAATGGAAAAGAGTCAGCTGTTAACTCGCATCAGTCACGGGTCAAGCAGAGCATGCAAGCTCGAGAAATAAGGGCCACTGCTATGCAGACTTTATTGCGTTGAGTATTTTATGTTTTGTACCAATAAGTCTGCTGTTTAGGATTTTTATGTTATATGACAGTCATGAAGGGTTTTAACGGTTAGGGTACTCTGTTAAAAATGTGTGTGGCTAATTTTAATGGCATCAAATTGGCAGGATTAAGCAGTGGAAGATACAACCTGATTGCGTGACAGAGATTTCAAAAGAGAGTGCCAACCTTAAAAACTTGCCTATCTGCTCTGCGCACTCGTTTCACGCATAGCACTCTCGTTTATTTTATCATTCAGGTATAGGCCTTCAATTCAACCAAACAAACACATGATATAAACACATTTTTCAGATGTCATCCTATTTAATTTCTTAATGGAAATGGTCTTGGTAAATCCTGAAAATGGATGCTATTAGCCTACCTCACAAAGGTCTATAGTCTAGCTTTAAAACAGGATGTATATTTTTTCCAAATGTCAAAATTTTGTATATTTAAATCCACAGAGAAATATCTACATATTTAATACAGGCTATTAGGTAGGTATTTCACTTATTGGGAAATTGAATATTCTTAATATAGGCCATTTGCACTTCATCTGGATATAAATAGTGAAGAACGATAGAAAATAGAGAGAGAGAGAGACATGCAGGAAAAGGCCCGGGCTGGATTTGAACCCGTACCCTTGCGGTTTAAGCCTTAACCGGTGACCGGCTTCTAATTGAATTGAAACTTTATAGCCTATCAAAAGTGTGCTTTCGTAGTTTGCTTTTGACCTACATTTCCCAAACTTTGCACAAACATATAGCTAGGCTATATGTTTAAATGGTATGAGACTTAATTACAATGGCGCACACTCATGGTAATTTCTGTCGCAATGTGGAATTTAAGGACATTTTGAGAACAATGTCCAAGTAAAAGAGAAAGTGCATTCATAATATTTTTTTAAAATAACATCACAGTTCATTTTCATCCTAAATGTATACTTAATTTTGTATGGGAACATGTTATGTGGGAAAAAGTTGCAAATTATATTATCAGCAGAGCCCACTTTGAGTTGCTTTCTCAGCCCACAGGTCCCTTATGATGGAGGCAAAATGGCCTTGAAATACTAAGAATTTTGTCAATATGTTGGAACCCAATCATTGGGCAGTTTAAAGGTAATAAACAAAAATATCTGCTTATCTTTCAGTGGGTCAATTTGATTGTGTAGCCTACCTTGGACACATTCTGAAACGTTTTCGTCTGACGAGCGCCACCTAGCGTCTAGAACGTTATAGACAGGGCACTATCCCTCAACTTCAGAAAGGTTTGGGACATGTGTGAGGCTGTTGTTTCTTAAAATCATCACATTATTATAAAGGGGCTACGTTATGAAGCCACGCCATTGTCTGTCTGTAGGTGTGGCTATAGATGGACTGTTCCTCTACAATTAGCCTGTACCTTCAACAGGTATAGGGACTGTTTTCTATAGGCCTATTCCACGATATCATAGTGACGGCAAAATATATCAGAAACATTTTGAAATAATAACTACCTGACATTTAGAAAAATAAACCAATAGTCTACAGGAACAAATATGCATTGAATTGTTTGCCATATGTTAGGTGTTGCATTGTTTGCCACATTTGCTATACTATTTACACCTTATTAATAAATAATGAGATCCTGCTGCACTTTACAACAGCGAATTACTTTTTCAAATGAAGATGATGAATGTATTGTTTTGAAAAAATCACCCTACCTGTAATTGTGACTTACCGTTTGGTGACCGGTATTGGCCTTGTTTATTCAGTAGCGTAGAATTATGCTATACATTTAGCCTAGTTTAAGTTTATTTGATATTTATCAAATATGTGAATTGTTAAAACAATTAATGCAATTGTGGCATAGTATAGCCTACATTTTCTTAAACCACGTGTAGGGCTAATGCAGATTAGGGCCACATACTTGTGTTAGCCCCCTTCATGTATATTTGGAAACATATATCAGCCATTTGTGAAAGTCTATGATTTCATCTTACAGCCTATCGAATTATATAGCCTATCATTTAGCTGATTCATTCAAATGTACAATAACCCAAAGGCCTATTATTAATCAGTAATTCCCACAAATGATTTATTTGTTTGACAAAAGGCCCTCTGGAGCTAAATGAGGGTGAATTTTTGAGCTGACACTTGAAGCAAATCTTTCATGTGTGGTTAACCACTTCTAAAGTGTTTCTAAATTTCCTTCTGCGATCGAAGGGTGTTTCCGTGCCACGGAGTACCAAGAAACCACTTAGCTGCTGAACGCAATTCTTGCCTCCCTGCTTCTCGCTCTGACAAATCCCATGAATGTCACCAAAACAGTTCGTCTCAGGGGATTTAAGGCGTGGGATTACACTGTATCACATGCATAAAAGACAAGAAAATGCCGGTATAAGATATTGTATGCGTGCGGGTTTACTTTGCTGCACGGATGAGCCCCTGAGCGTGCGTTTATCTCTCTCTAAGTGGGTGTGGGTGTATGCATGCGCCTCTTTTTTGCATGAGCCGGCTAGTGGTCTGATTCAGACATTTGGGCTTTGAGACGTGATGTCCAGGTAAACTAGTGAAGTGATAGGAGTCATCACTTATATATTTAGATAATTAACTAGGCTATGTAGCTAATTACGTTTATTTAAAAAGCCTGTGATGTAGAATAATACTGACAAATCAAATGATTTGAGATGATTAACTAATCTTTCTCACTGCGGTGACTTGCCTGGCTGGCTACCTTAGACCAGGCAGAAGTAGGCGCCCCAAGAATGGTAATTGCTTGTTATGTATTTATTGTTATTTTATGATTTTATTTTGCAATAATGTATACAAATACAATGACAGTTCAACTATTCTGAAAAAAAGGTAATTGCTTCATTCGGTGGTACACGCACGTCACTTCCCCCAGCGTCTCTCGCTCCATCTTGTTCCCCGCGAGTTCTTTCCTTACGTCTATGTGTAGATCAGTGAGGAGTTCCTAAATATATTTTTCCCCGCAGTGTTTGTACTTCCCTGCACCAGCAATACAAGGTAAACAAAATCCTTGTCTGCACGATGGTAGAAGGTCCTGAATCGTTGTAAACGGTGAGTTCTGGAAATTGAAGTGTCGGGGTGACAGGCCCTCAATTATTAGCTGAAACTTTTGAGTTTAACTGCAGCACTAACGTTGACAGCACTACTAGTACTTCAGTTGCTACCAATAATAGCATTGCGAGCATTTTCTAAGTATAGCTTGGCAGTATCCAATATACATTTAATTAATTATTATTGCAACTGTACTAACCTACTGTCTGTATCTAAATTCCCAAAGCTAAATGTTCAGTAGTCGCCGTCAGCATTTTGCTGTGTCGTGAACTTAACTATGCTAGCGTTAGTTATACTGTACGTTATGATGTATTTTAGGCAATAACGTAGGATATATAGTACACGT
This sequence comes from Hypomesus transpacificus, assembly GCF_021917145.1. Classification (NCBI taxonomy): domain Eukaryota; kingdom Metazoa; phylum Chordata; class Actinopteri; order Osmeriformes; family Osmeridae; genus Hypomesus; species Hypomesus transpacificus. The sequence goes on along the minus strand of NC_061081.1, from coordinate 2,892,998 downwards.
TATAGTGTACTAGCGAGTCCATAGCATGGTTGGTCCTTCTGTTTTTAAATGCTATCTGAACTCACAAGGTGTAGCTGTAGGTAGCTGTTACTCAGCCAGTATGTTAGCTAGCTTACTATTTAATATGTCTAGCTAATGTTGTGTACCTCTATCAGCAAAGGTAAAACTAGGTCGATTGTCATACCAAAATGTTTCTGTTCGGACAGAACTCGTTTGGATTTGGTTGCTAACTGGCACGCAACGCCAGTAGCTTGTGATCACTGAATTAGCTAGGGTTAGCTAAGGATGAACTGAGCCCATTTACAATAGCTGGTGATGTTTAGGACGCCAATGTGAGACTGACGTCAGTCTAGCTGTTATCAGGCCGCTTATCGCCCAGCAGGCATAGGCTACTCCGCCCTGCCCGACAATTAACGGTTGGACATTTGGTTCACTTTGAATGTGTTGTTTGAAAGCCCTTCACAAATTTGAAACGACACCAACACAGTTACAGAAACTACTGTTACTTTATATATGGGTTGTAATTACTTAATGAAAGGACTGTGCTTCCAACCGCTATTTGACATTTTTGTTTCAGATGAAAGAAACTATAATGAATCAAGAAAAACTTGCCAAACTTCAGGCACAAGTCCGCATTGGGGGCAAGGTAAGACTGTTTAATTAACTTTGTTGTAAAATATATTTTACAGTCTATACATCTGTCAGTAATGTATCAGTCTTTACTGGTTCATGCAGTATTGACACAAATATGTTGTATAGGTGTACTGAACCGAGATTATTTGAATGTTGCCTTGGGAACAGTCAATAATCACATTCCTTGTCTGTATTCCTGCCCCAGGAGAGCCTTTGTTCAAGCATGTTTGTTCTTGTCACTGTCTTAGGGCAGTGCTCGCAGAAAGAAGAAGGTCATACACAGAACAGCTTCTGCAGATGACAAGAAACTTCAGTTCTCCCTTAAGAAACTCGGAGTCAACAACATATCTGGTATTGAAGAGGTAGGTTATGGCACCTCCAACATGTCACTCTTGTCATGCCTTACTTTGTAAACACGTCTGTCTGTGGGCAATATCTTTTCATAATCCACCTTTTGGCAGGTGAACATGTTCACAAACCAGGGGATGGTAATCCACTTCAACAACCCCAAAGTGCAGGCCTCTCTAGCAGCCAACACCTTCACCATCACTGGCCACGCGGAGAACAAGCAGCTGACAGAGATGCTACCCAGCATCCTGAACCAGCTGGGAGCTGACAGCCTGACCAGCCTCAGGAGACTGGCTGAATCCCTTCCCAAACCGGGTACGCGTACTGGAGTAGGCTTCAAGGAAACCCTAGGTTGAATGGAAGGAAACCCTAGGTTTAATAGAAGGAAACCCTAGGTTGAATAGAAGTCCTGTTGCTGGTGCTGTGGATGGAAGGAAGACTGATGGATTCCACGTAGGCACTCAAACAGGTCTCCGGTGATTTGTGAGAACACACAAACTAAATGAGGCCTGAGCACTTAAACCCAATATTGATCATTTATACTTCTTTCAAGTCGACAATGTACTACACAAATCGAAATGTTCAAAGTACACTCAGCTGTAGAACATAGATTCAAACTAACTGGACCAGTGATGGGCCATTTAAGACAGAAACTAGTACCAGAGAATCATAACTATATCTATTTTTATATAAATTCTAATGGAACTTTAAGTTAACCTGCCTCATGTAACCTTTTCTGTGTTATTTCAGTATAGTTTTCCCACTTCATGTCATGATTTTGAAACATACACATTTACTTGCCCACTGTAAAGTTTGACATGTGCATTGGCACATGAAGGCATGATTGATGGCGAGCTGGGCTGAGTAATGCACAAGCTTCTATCACTCTTTAATTGGCTGCTAACTGAAGTATTGCTGTCTTTTAGCCGGAGATAGCAAAGCATCCATTGCCACAGTGGAGGAAGAGGATGATGATGTTCCAGGTGAGTCATGGTGTAAAAAAATAGTCCCTATAATGATGGTTCAGTCGAGTTCCGGCACCGTCTTTAATTGTCATTTGTTCTTTTATAGTACAGGCCAGTTGCTCTCTGACTTTCTCCTCTGATGTTATTTCATACTGTGGTATAGGGAGTATAGCGAGTCAGGTGGCTGAGCGGTTAGGGAATCGGGCTAGTAATCAGAAAGTTGCCGGTTCGATTCCCTTCCATGCCAAATGATGTTGTGTCTTACGGCAAGGCACTTCACCCTACTTGCCTCGGGGCAATGTCCCTGTACTCACTGTAAGTCGCTCTGCTAAGAGCGTCTGCTAAATGACTACATGTGGTAGTTTATACCCTTTCGCAAGTTTGTGTGACTGTTGAATAACTTACATCTGGGTTCGTATTTTCTCTCAGATAATGTAACCAAGACAGGTTTGCTTTCTTTTGGGAAGTGGAAGGGGTCATTCTAAGGAGGGAGGGCGGGGGGGGGGGGGGGAGTACATCAGTGACTGTAGTGGGTGGTGTGAACGAAGCGTTTAGCGTTTGAAACTTTTGTTCGTTGTTTATGAGTTCTGAAAGGCCTGTTTGCTTTTCTTTGTGAGGAGAACGGGGCCAAACACATGAGGTTGCCATTACAATTCCATCTGCCTGTCCCTGGGCTCTCCTTTTCCTGTAACCCAAGTTCTTTCAAACGTAACAAATGATTACGTCCACTCTCTGCGAGGGTGGCCAGTCGAAGCCCTGATGACACAGGGTTAACAGCCTATGCCATCGTGTTATTTTTGTACTTTGCATTCTTTTGTCATTCCCCCCCCCCCCCTCCCATTATATTCAAACCTCTGAATTGTTTCCATTTGAACCCATAACCCCCTCTGAGCCCAATATGGACAGGGTAGATTGATCAGATTTCATTGAGCAATTAGGGCCCTCTTTTTGATCCCAGCTGCCAAGATTTTCACAGCTGCTTTTTGGCAGTTCAGCGGGGTCCTCAGTTTCTTAGCGAGCACTGCTCACCCTCAGAGGAGAGAGAAAGAGAGATGGAATGGGGATAGGTCAGGGAAGAAATTACACCTGGCTCTGGTTTCTCATGAACCCGCCTGCCTGACTCAAGTCAGCTCACCGTCAAATCTCTTTTCATTTCAGATCTGGTGGAGAATTTTGATGAGGCTTCCAAGGAGGAGGCAATCTAAAGGACGGGGGTTGTTGAAGAGGCTTAACACTTGGGTGATGGGGCAGAATATATTTTCTGTTTATATATAGATATATCTATATATTTTTGGTGCTCCGGGGTTGTCCGTGTCCAGGTCATAGAAAGGTCGTACCCATGTGAGGTCTCCGTTTCTAAGGGATGAACTAAGTCCGTTACCAAACTGTTTGTTGTCTGAAGCCTGGCTGATAACCACAGTATCTGAAATAAACCCTTTCTATTGCCTAAAGGTTTTAGAACTTGTATCTTTCTCTCCTTTCAACAGAATGTTGGCAAAGCAAAACTGTATGTGTTGAAATCTCAGGAATAAAGTGTTGAAATCTCAGGAATAAAGTGTTGAAATCTAAGGAATAAAGTGTTGAAATATCAGGAATAAAGTGTTGAAATCTAAGGAATAAAGTGTTGAAATCAAGAAATATATCCTAAAATGAGTCACACAGTATCAATGTTTGCATCTGTAACTAGTAAAATCTGACAATAGCCTCGGTGAAAAGACTGATTCCTCCACAAAGCACCTCTCAAACAGCACTAAGTTAAAGACAGTTTTATTTATTAATTAAATGAATCTATTATAATTTAATAAGTAGCACCACAATTATACAATACACTTCAGATATTGTAAAAAATAAAAAACGTTACTGCAAACACAAAATGAATCCACACACAGCACTTTACATGGTCTGAGAACGTTGTCGGTCAACTCATTTCACAAACGTGTTGCCTGGGACTGATTCCCAACATCAGCTCTGTCATGTTGATATTCAGCCCGAAGTTGGCGTTTCAAGAAACAAAAATTGACAAAAGAGTTTCGGAAAATATCTTAAGCTACATGTCTCAGGTGTTTATCCTTGTTTAGAAATTCATCCATATTCACATTGTGACAAGCTTCATCGAAACCATCCAAGCATGAGTTTCGATAAGCCAGCAGGTCTGTTGAGTCATTGCACGATTGTCCAGGGCCCAAACCCCCAGTGTTGGCATCCTTCCAGAAACCCAGTGATACCTCGTGGAGAGACACCAGTATCTTCCCTGTGCTCGGAGACAAGCCACTGTTACTCTCTTATTCCCATCAGCAGCTTCAGTAAGTGGGCCTCCATTACCTGTTGAACTGAACAGAGAAGAGAAAGGTTTTCTTGTTTTACGTTCATTTTATATTCTAAGGTGTACAACCCCAATTCCCAAAAAGTTGGGACGCTGTGTAAAATGGAAATGAAAACAGAATGCAATGATTTGCGAATCTCAGAAAGTCATGTAATTCACAAGAAATCATTGAAAACGTCAAATACTTGCAACTTAGGGAATTCAAAATGTTAAGGAAAAAATATGGTCATTTGGAATTGGCAACAACCTCTCGAAAAAGTTGGGACGGGGGTAATAAAAGGCTGGAAAAAGTAAGTGTTACTAAAAATGAACAGCTGGAGGAACATTTTGCAACCAACTAGGTTTATTGCAAACAGGTCAGTAACATAATTGGGTATTACAAGAGAATCTTAGAGAGGCAGAGTCTCTAAGAAGTAAAGATGAGCAGAGGTTCACCAATCTGCAAAAACCTGCATCTACATATTGTAGAACCATGTCAGAATAATTTTCCTCAACGTAAAATTGCTTTGAATATATCATCATCTACAGTGCATAATATAATACAATTATTCTGAGAATCTGGAGAAATCTCTATGTGTAAGGGACAATGGGGAAAATAACTTGTGCATGTCTGTGATCTTCAGGCACAGCATAAAATCAGGCATGATTCTGTAATCCAAATCCTTGCATGGGCTCAGATACCCCTCCAGAACTCATTGTCTGTGAACACAGTTTGCTGTGCCATCCACAAATGCAGATTAAAGCTGTATCATGCAAAGAAGAAGCCACACGTGAACATGATCCAGAATCACTGCCATCTTCTCTGGGCTAAAGCTCATTTAAAATTGACTGAGGCAAAGTGGGAAAACTGTTCTGTGGTCAGACAAATTGAAATTATTTTTGGAAACCTTGGACGTGCGTCCTCCGGACTAAAGAGGAGAGGGACCAACCGGCTTGTTGTCAGCAATCAGTTCAAAAGCCTGCATTTGTGATGGTATGGGGGTGCATTAGTGCCTATAGAATGGGGAGCTTGCACATCTGGAAACGCAACATATACACAGGTTTTAGAGCAACATTTGCTTGCATCCAGTCAACATCTTTTTCAGGGAAGGCCTTGAATATTTTAGGAAGACAATGTTAAACCACATCCTGCATCTGTTACAACTGCATGGCTTTGTAATAGAAGAGTCCGGGTGCTAAACTGGCCAGCCTGCAGCCAGACCTTTCACCAGTTAAAAACATTTGGTGGATCATGAAACAAAAAATATGACAAAGAAGACCCAGGACCGTTGAGTAGCAAGACTCCTGACACAAAAGTGACAACATTCCTCTCCCAAAACTCCAGCAACTGGTCTCCTCAGTTCCCAGACAGATACATACTGTTGTTAAAAGAAGATAGAATGCTACACCGTGGTGAACATGGCCTTGTCCCAACTTTTTTGAGACGTGCTGCTGCCATCAAATTCAAAATCGTCTTATTTTTCCCTTAAAATCGTACATTTCATCAGTTTAAACATTTGACACGTTTCCATGTTCTATTGTGAATAACATGACGGGCCTATGAGATTTGTAAATCATTGTATTCCGTTTTTGTAGTTTATTTTACACAACGCCCCGACTTTTGGGAATTGGGGTTGTAGTTGAGGATGTAAATAAGAGCAGCAGAGGGAAGCGTAAAGATCCACGGGGTTTCCTCCTACCATTCCGATGGCCCATGGCCACGGCCATGTCCATGGCGTTGAACCCCGAGTCGGACTCCATGGTGGGATCGGCTCCGCTCTCTGAGCAGGGGAAACATCAAAGAGATGACTGTTGGTTGTCTGTGTGTGCGCGTGTGTGGGGGGGGTGTTGGAGGGAACGATCAGCAGGTCCTCACCTAGAAGGATTTCCACGCAGCGTACATGATTCCCGTGGACAGCATACAAGATGGGGGCGCCTCCGTTCTGTGAGGTCACAAACGCTGCGTCACGACAAGGCCGACCGCCAAGGCTTTCACACGCGCCAATGCAATCTCATTTCTAACTCCTTGAAACGTCACGCGGGATCCGTTTCCTGCGTGTGTGCGGTGCATTGTCGATCGGAAGGGAAAACCGTATGACGTCGACCTACTCACCCAGTCGTACTCGTTGACGTCGACCCCACAGTCGATGAGCATCTTGACTATGTCAGTGTATCCTTTGCTGCAGGCCAGAGACAGGGCACTCTCCCTGCCTTTGGCCAAAAGGTTTGGGTCAGCTCCCTGGATAAACAACGATAGCATTAAAACTCGGCCATGTCCATAGCATATGTCTTTTATCATTCTTTTATGACTGAAAAATCTGAAGGCAGTCTTTCATTTTGACCAATTAAAACTCTAAGGGCGAGCGAACATAACTACAGGTTGAACTACAGCAGATCGATTGAGTTTATTTCTTGTACCTGGTTTGTTCACTTCTATTGTAATAGTCTTTTTGTTGTAAAATTGCATTTTTCATATTTGCCTGTTTAGTCACAATGGCCAAAATGTTTTTAGTGGCTCCACTGTCACTGCGATTTATTTACTTTTGATATTTTTTATCTGCTTCATGTGGTGTTGACATGAAAACTGACCACAGTAGGTGTCTCTTTTCATCTTTTCTCTCCATCCATAAATGCATAATCTATGAGCTTGCTCTGTCACTATTCCTATATTTAATTCATTATAACATTTCTAACTATTAACATGTCTTATCATATTTGTTTTCATAGCATTCAATGGCATTGAAGTCAAATGCAACTTTTAGTCCACAGTTAAGAGTTTTGGTGTTTTTGTGTCAAGTTACTTTAGTGAAGCCCCTATAACAAAGGTTAGATGTGTATTCCTATACCATGGCTGGGGACCTTTCTGTGTGTGTAGCTGTTCTTACATTCTGTAGCAGGAACTCCACCACGGCAATCTGACCATGTGCTGCAGCCCACATCAGAGGAGTGAAACCCTCCTCATCCTGCAGGTTGATCACAGTCTCTAACACACACACACACGCACACACACACGCACACACACCTTCAGTAGATGCTGAACAAGCAATGACCTAACATCCAATGGTCATTTGAGCAGCACCCAGACAAGATGATCACCTTGTTCTATCCTGCTTGCCAGGAACACCATCTCCCCCTGGGCAGCCAGCTGGTGGATGGACAAGGCTAGGAAAAAGATACAAATACTCTACATGGGTGCACTTTTGAAGGCAGCGTTCCTTCTAATACTAGTTATAGATTCAAGGAAGACCTGAGGGATTTGGCTCAACAGCTATGGTAGGACAACCGAAGGGTTTGGTTCCAATTGTATGCACAAAAGTGTTCTCCTCTCCTCCTCTCTAAAACCTGCTCCTCTGATACAACATGGATAGGTGAAAGCATGCTTCTCTATATACATTACATTTACATTTAGTCATTTAGCAGACGCTCTTATCCAGAGCGACTTACAGTAAGTACAGGGACATTCTCCCCGAGGCAAGTAGGGTGAAGTGCCTTGCCCAAGGACACAACATCATTTGACCCGGCGGGGAATCGATCCGGTAACCTTCTGATTACTAGCCTGACTCCCTCACCGCTCAGCCATCTGACTCCCTCTATATATAGCTTTACCATGCGATTATGTCCATTCGGGCAATTTCCCTGAGGGGAGGAACGATACATTTCTAGACATTCAAAACGGGGCCTAGGAATGTTCAACTGCACTACAAGCAGCCTTGAGCCCATCTGGGTTCAAACATGCTCCACCATGTCACATCATGTCATAACAGAGCTTCACGTTTGCCTTGAGGTGTCCGCTCATGTACTTACAGTGCACCAGCAGAGGCGTGGAGGAGACTTCGTTGCCCCGGTGCTTGTTAGTGAGTGTGGTGGACTGTTTGATGGGGGAGAAGTGCTTGGTGGTGGAGGGGGTGTAAACATGGCGCACCTGAATCCCTGGAGAAGGAGAGGTCTGAATGTTGCACTCAGCTGAAACCGAAACAAAGCTTTAGGTTAGTCACGTGCTACTGTTTGAACATACTGACCATCACATGCTGTGTGCAATTAGTTGGTTGATGGCAGTCTGTGCATGTGCTGTTGGTATTGTGTGTGTGTGTGCGCACGTGTTGTAGGATGTAGGTGACAGCCTGCTGTTGTATTTTAAAAGCGGATGTGTCCGCTTTTAAAATTACGTTCGGGGCATTTAAGTTTCTTATTTCCTCTGTGCCTTAAACAAGTGACATGGAGCAAGGTTCCTTGGTCGTTAGACAATCATTGTTTTGTTCAAGACAAAGATGAAGTACTAACAAAGAGCATCATATTATTTGCGTATTTAGGACAGGAAGCAACGACAAACATATAGCGGCTACAATTCAAAGATGAACCGGCTTTAAGTAGGTATAGCTTACCTTTAAACAGAACAGACGCTACTTCCAGATCTGAGTTAACCTGGTCTTGGATGTTTTTGCTATCTTCCTCGTTGAGCGACTTGACGAAACGCGAGCAGACGTTCATGTCGAAGCGGTTGGGAAGGATGAACTTGATTCCCATTGCGACGTTCTGGGCACCGCCGGTGTCGTCCGTGTCCGAAGTGCCAGGGTGCTCGGTCTTTATGGTGGTAATGTCAGGCATCACGCACTCCATTTCCTCTGAGACGAGAGGGCACTCAGCAGTCCTGTCTGGGCCAGAGACCGTATCCATGACTGGCCACACAAGAGGAACGGTGTTTTGTTTTTTTGTTTTTTAAACGTACTCTGTCTGTGGCCTGGTTACTCCGTTTACTCATCAGATGACTATCCTTTAGCTTGTCTGTGTTGTCAATGCAAGCCTAGGTTAGAACACATACACTTATGTTAGCATGCAAACAGATCTAGATTTAATTTCTTATATCAGTCTGTTAACACGTACTGTATTTAGACCAGAACACTGCAAAGCAGACATTATCAAACAGATAGCTAGCGTTTACACATTGCAAGCAGCAACATCTCCCGCTAGCTTGCTAGAGCTAACGCGTTAGCTTAGCCGGGTCACGCAAGCTAGACTACGTTAGCCACTGACTGTCACCAATAAACCAATATTTTGTGACTACATTTTCAATGACCATTACTCAAGACCATCATTATAAATAACCTGTATATAGTAAATAATAATTTCATACTCAACTCATATTGTATGACCTTTACTGTGGGTTGTTGTGCACAGATTTGTAGACTCGTCTTGTTTTGACTGTTGTACTATAAAACGCATGCGCAATACGTGCATCCGTCCAATGTTTTTGGGACGGATTTTAAACGGATTCTCATTGTTCTGATTCTTATTCTTATTGCTGTTCAATCACAATTTACATAGACGTCAAAAGCCTTCATTGAATGCATAGTCACCAATTGTGTTTGTTTTTTTATCGCCATGATTCTAATATAACTCATAACTGTATAATGTCACTTCTGTCTTGCAATGGGAAACGCAGCTCGTTAGTAAACAATAACTATGTTGTTATAACATTATACAATTCCGTTAAAACGAACGATTCAATACATTTTCAATAACATATAGTTTTAGTGTGTAGCCCATACTGGGAACAGTGTAGTCCGTACTGGGGAAAGGTTTGTGGTAGGTTTTAGGTTTTATGTTTAGGTTAAACAGGAACACCACTTGACTTAAAGTCAAGACTTCAAGTTCAGACCCTATACAGGCCTGCTGTTCATGGCTGCAAAGTCCATCCATCTGACCACCATGCCTCTTTCTGAAACGGTTTCTTCTGCATGAATAATCTGGAATCACTCATTGTTGAAGGGGTTTCTCCTTCACTGGTCAAAGTTGCAACATGCTAATCTGATTTAGGGGGATATGGCAAATATTTCTTAATCAGCTGTCAAGTCCTTTTATAGAGGGATCTACGGAGCATAAAACATTTTGTGTGCTTGTTTTCAGTTTTGTTTTTATTATAATTTATTTTTTCAGTTTGTTTTTACAGAATCTTTTCCAGATTAAGGAGTTTGAGGCCAGACCTTTCGACTCATGGTGCAAACCCATTTATGGCACCCTAAAAACCCTATTTAGCTAATAAACTGTATTGTTATAATCCTGACCCATCATCATTTCTGGACTTTTTAACAATCGATTGTCAATCAATTATTTTTCTTTTCAGGTTTTTAGTTGAACATGAATGTTGCCATTATGGTTGCAACATAGTGAGACACAGTGAACAGTTTGACAACAGAAAACCTGAACGACAGAGCTCTTCATAGTCCTCAAACACATTTCTCAGGGTATTATGCTCCCTGAAACGTAATAGTGTTTACGTTTGAAAGTCAAAAGCTTCATACATAGCATGAGAATGTCACATGCATTAGGCTATAGATATGGTTCCCTCCATAATGTTTGGGACAAATACTTTTTTTTTGTGACTTTCCTCCGTCTTCCACAGTTTTAAATTTGTATCAAACATTCAACATGTCGAAATTGCAACACCTTTTATTCAGTCACCACACCCCGTTTCAAGAAACCATAAGGTTTAGAAGAAGTGGATTCGCAGGCGACTTTGTGACTAGTCAGGTGCGCTTATAGGTTGCAGGTATAAGATAGCTTTCCGCATTGCATCTTCATTCCAGGCTATTGTTGACCTCTGGAGTGTGTTGTTGCTGTTTGTCATAATGAAAAACAGATTTGTACAAATGAAAGTTAAGGAAGCCACAGGCCGGCAGAGCATCACCAGAGAGGATACTCAGCATCTGATGATGTTTGAGTCACACACTTCAAGCAGTCATTTCACGCAAACGATTTGCAACAATATACTACACATGACTTTCATCATGAACATAATATTGCTGTGTCCCAAACATTGTTGTGCCCTGAAATGGGGAGCACTGTGTATAAATGGTGTTGTAATTTCTATCAAAATGTATGAAAATACTCTTTAATAAAACCTAAGAATGTCCAAATCCAGAACAAATATTTGTCCCAAACATGGAGGGCATTGTAGCCTACTTGAACCTTTGGCTATGATTCAGAACCTTATGTGATGAAATGTGTTGTAACTGTTGGTAGATTTTATAGATTAAAATCTATTGTTTGTTTGACTTGATTTCCCCCTACGGCTTCCAGTGTTTGTTTATTTTGAGGTGACTGTGTAAGGCTTATCGACATATGTCTACCAAGCTGCAAAGTGGCGATTTCCTAACAACATTATTAGGCTTTGTTGGATAAATCCCTTGACCATTTATGCAGTTCATTAGTCCTATAATCTCTGGAGTTGGCATAAGCAACCTGTTTGCTGGGTTTAATCTGCTTTCTGCTTTCACCAACAAAAAACCCACATAATTGTCCTTTCATGTTGCAAGCAATCGCCTTGCCTCACATTTGGACCAGGCTACCCTCCAGCTAATGCAGAGTTGTGAGGCGGTAATTCATAACCAAAGTAGGTGACAGCTCACAGGAGGTTAAGCAAACATGTGACCTCCATGACTAATGCTTCTTAGGCATCTTAGAAAAAGGTAATCATCAAGCATACAGTAGGCTAACCTATTTCTTGACTCGTCACAAAAACCTTTGTCAAATCTGTGAGGGGAATGTCTTGCAGGTCTGTTGGTATTCTAACCTACAAGACATTTATGCAATGTTGATGTTTTTTATGTTGGAAAACGAACGTCCCTTTCCAAAAAGATAGCATAGGTAACCAGATTGCTGTGATTAGAAGGTAGGCTTTATATTGCCGTTCAGGCAGCAGCAGGGCCGGTCCGACCCAATAAACAAACATTTGTTTTGGGCCCCACGATTGGTTTAGGGCCCCTCACCCCAAAAAACATTAAAAAACATTAAAATAATTGGCAATTGAAAGGGCCCCATACTCTATTTTTGTTTAGGGCCCCCAAAACCCTAGGGGCGGCAGCATGCCATCTCAAACACCTGTTTTGAGCAGGATGCTGCCTTGGTTGACCCGGGCCTTTGAACAAGGAGGGGTGGTGGTGTGTGTGTGTGTGTGGGGGGGGGGTGTTGGACTGGAGAGGGTTGCTGAAGGATGGGCAACAAAAGGCTGAATGTGGGCTGACGTGGGAGACTCCTGGATGGTACTGCCGGTTCTTCCAGTCCATAAACCCCCAACAGTCGGCTCCGGAGCCCGGGTGCCAGGGACACCGCGGGGCCGCTCATGGAGCCTAGGTCCATTGTGCCTCCCGTGCTTGCGGCTCTGCCTCCTGCTGTCTGGCCGTGGAAGACCGTGGGCCATGACGTGACCTCACACAACACAGCCGAGCTAGGCATCGAGAGAGGCCTTTATGTCCCCAGAAGGCTCCCATTGTGCCGTTGTTATTGTGCTTTCGTTGTTTGTTTGTTTGTTTGTTTTCCCGAGTCTCTAATGAGGAGGTCAAGGGTTGCGGCCTCTCCCTGCCGCAGTGGAGGCACCGGGGGGTCCGGAGAATAAAAAGCTTCCAGGTCATTTGCACTGAGCAAATCTCCTCACTCCTAATATCTATGTCAAGATCACACGCAACCGTCGGTCTCAGTAGCCTTGTTTCCGGGAGCATGGGAGCCTCGTCTCCGTGATAAGGCCCCTCCGCATCGCTGCGTCCGTGGCTCATGCTGCTCACGCCATCTCCAGGATTCAGCCCTGTGTGTGTGTGTTGACTTCTCTCATTAGGAGGCAGGGCCTTATATAATCACATTGAAAATATTTAAAAAATGTTTGCTCTGTGAGTCCATACAATTTTTTTTTTGGGGGGGGGGGGGGGATCTCACAAGTGAAAATGCACACAGTTGGGTTTGGTCATGCATATTTACTGTACAGTCAAAGACCACATAGCGTAGAAATATTCATGCTTTTTGTTCCTCGTGTCTGTCCCATGTAAATCATTGAGGTAGTACAATTACTATTAGACTGTTTCTTTTATTCTAGTCATATTTCATATGTAATGTCCAATATTGACCACATGATGGCAATATAGCCTCATTTCAATTCATGATTAATAGCCATGCTTATGGGAGATGTTTGTTGTGTTCTGTGCCTGTAGATGGCGTCACTCTCTCAGACTCACCTGCTACCTTGTGAACTGAGTCCAGTCATCCTGGAGCTGCCCAAGCCCCCTCCTCTGGCCTACATTGCACATATTTCTTCATTCATATAGTAGAGTAACTGCCGCGGCAATGTGTGTGTTCCACGCCATGCTCAGTGGTGGCTTGCTGCAGGGTTAGGGTTTGCTTCAGTGGGACCAGGCTGTTTAACTACCATGATGCATGATTACTTTATGTCTGCAAACTAAAGACGTGCTCTGTTTATTTGCACACTTTCAGAGTTAGTGGGTATGAGGCAGGAAGGGTGGGTCACTACATTTGGTCTATGCCATTTCCTCTCTAAAGCTCTCTGGACAGAGGGCTACTGTGTAGTGTTTTAGTATAGGTAGACGAACAGACGTGACGTGGAAAGTAGGTAACCTGATAAAATACAATCTAAATAAAACTGTACTTCCAAATGCTACGAGACATGATTGATGAACTAAATATTTTACCTCTCCTCTGAAGGCTCATGTCAACCAAATATTTAAGCAAAAAAAAAACTTCGTATCTTTACCAGTTCGTGGACACGTGACGATGTTATTGTCCCTCCGCGAGGGAGACCTCTGCTCTGCCACCGCTCAAGCGAGAGGCGGGGCTCGAGCAGAGCAGAGCAGAAGCGGAGCGGCAGTCGTTGCACATTTTAAGCTCAGTCTGCCTCTCATCACATCTATGGACGGACGGAGCTGAAAACAAAAGGCTTAGTGACTTGACAGCTGTCTTATGTCGAATATGTGCGATCCAAAACCATCAGTCATTTAGAAGAAACGCACAGTGGAAAGTATCGCAGTTTATTTTGTGTGCAGCACGTCACTTGCAGCTTTCACATCAGTGCGCGCGGGCTACAGGTAACGTCAAACACTTGTTGCCATGCTTTGACAAGTTTAGAACAGAAACAACCTTTTCTCCTTGTGTGTGATCCCGTAGGCCTTATGCTTGTTTTGAATCTTGTGTTGAATATTTTAATGTAGCCTATCCTAACGTCTCTTGATATCATGAATAATACACCTGAATCATTTTTTCTGCTCAAACACTCAAAAGCCTTGTATGAGCACTGACAGAAAGTTACAGGCGTTAACACTGTTTTCAGGAAGATAAATATGGAGTATTTAAGAATAGAATTTTGTTTAACAATAAGCGTACTCTTATGATAGTGCTGGCAAGTGTTAGTGAATATTCAATTGTTCAATAAATGTCATTTTCCCGTTAGTCCACGATAAGGATCAATGATTGAAACTAGTGAGAGTCGTTGATAAGCCAGTGTGCTTATTATCTGAGAGCTCACTCACTTCCTTGTATGAGACTTGATATCCTGTTAGGGGCCAAGTCCCAGAAGTTTAGTCCTTTTGGACAAAGAGGAAGGGTGGGCGTAACGTGAATAATTGGGTTCATCATAATCCCTTCAGGTGTGAAATGCACAGTGAGAATAATCCCTTAATAATCTCCTTCTCTCAGTATGCTTTTTGGCTTGCTACAAATTGATAAGCGGATATGAGAAACATGCTTGGCGCGTCTGTGAGACGTGTCTGTATCTATTGTAGTTTAAGATTCACCTGCTGCTCAGGTATCTGGATTTTAAATGGTTTCGTTTTTCTGAGAATGAGACATTGCAGCGCCGTACTGCTCTTGGCAGCTCCTTGGGATGGTTGTCATTCCACCCAAGCATCACTTTCTCAGGAGCCGTAAATCACCCTCCAACGCTAGGCTGAACATTTCAGCTGGGTGTTCCTGAGGATATTTGACAGGCACCACACCCATGTCCTTGAGATTGCCCTGAAAGAAAAGTACATTGCCTCCTCATGCCAGTTGTGTGGTTAGTGAAGCCTTGCCAGGTGTGGGTGACTGAAGCGAGTTAGGCCATGTGAGAGGAATAGGATTATTCACAGGTGACCTCCAAAGACCTCAAGAAAAGAGAACTTGGACACATTTGGAGGCTGAAAATATTTGGGGCACATGACCAGATGGGTAAATATGTCAGGGGGGATCTCCTCCTCTGGTTTTGATGGTGTTCTCCCCTTCTGTTTGTGTATGTTTAAGATGTGTGTGTGTGTGTGCATGTCTCTGTGCGTCAGCGGTCAGTTTGTCTCCTCAGCCTGTGTCCTTGAGTCTCTGGCCAGTGGCCAAGGTCATTTATTCTGACGTAGACACTGGTGAAGGTCAGGGGTCACCACACGTGGGCTCACCTCTCTACACCTAAGTGACTAGACGAGACATTCTGGATGTCGAAGCTACAGGAGCTTGTCACGTCATACCCTTTGATCTCTGGCTATAGCTAGCCTAAAGGCTCCACTTATGAAGCAGTCTGGGGGTGAAACAAGACTTTGAATGTTTGAGAATGTTCATCTTTGCACCTTCCCCCACACGCACCTTGGACTTGTTTTGTCTGCCTTTTGAACATGCCAACCAGCTAGCTAGCTTGTTCGCTAGCTCAACCATTGAAAGGCTCCCAGGTCTATCAACTCGGATTACGTCCTTGTATTTCCTTAGAACTGTCACTTTTTTTTTTTTTACCTTGTTTCTCAGAAACATGCTGAACACATATCCCACTCATCCTGGTCGACATAAACATTTTAGTTGTGGATGCAGGGGTATAAACCCCTGGGACCTAACTGGTAATGGCTTCAGCCTATATTGGGGTTGTAATGTGGGGAGAGTGTAAAGGTTTGGACTTCAACCCTGCTCCTCATAGGAAAATAAGCATGCAAATTTGGGAAGCACATCAGCAGATGCTGGATATAATAGTGTAGCCTTTTTCCAGATCATTCCACGCTCCAATATATACTCATGTCACACAAACAGTGGATTTATTGAACGCACACACATGTTGGCAGCAAGAGTTATCAAACAGCTAAGTTACATTTACATTTAGTCATTTAGCAGACGCTCTTATCCAGAGCGACTTACAGTAAGTACAGGGACATTCCCCCGAGGCAAGTAGGGTGAAGTGCCTTGCCCAAGGACACGTCATTTGGCACGGCCGGGATTCGAACCGGCAACCTTCTGATTGGTAGCCCGATTCCCTAACCGCTCAGCCATCTGACCAGCTAAGGAGGACGGTAGCTCATGTTGTTTCCCTCTCTCTAGATTCTAGCCTATTCCAACCTAAATGATCAGATCAAATCAATAGGCCAGGGATGCCAACCTGTCATGGTGACGGGAGTTTCTGAGTGCTGGCTTTCTCGCCGTCAGAGACTAGACTGAGCCCTGCTATGTGGGGCTGTCCATGCAGTATTCACAGACCAGGGTGAGGTCACAGCCGATCAGTGTGTGTGTGTGCACTTCGTGGCTCTCTACAGTTACAGCAGCAGGACTCAGACAGTCATGGCTGTTTCCTGTCGCTGCAGATACGCACACGCACACACGCACAGGCACACACACACACAGGCACACTCAAAGTAGTTTACAAGTCTTGATTTCTCAGATAACCATCAGCTTTCTCGAGTTTCCCATGGAAACGACATGAATGCCAGAGAAGAATATTACAAGGATGATGGTCTTTCATCTTAAGACGCTGTGTACCCAAATACTTTGGAGAGAAGAGAGGATTAGACGGGGTCACACATAGAGTCTTGTGATTCTGCCAGTTTTCCTCAACGATGAGAGTAGAGCAGGTCAGATGTAATATCAGTGGCTTGGATGACCAATGTCAGAAGAGGACAAGTTCTTCCTCGTGTTTGGGACTGCATGTCTTGGTAGCGTTATTGCTGGGCAGGTTCGCAGAGAAGTTACTCTGCAGAAAGTACTAGAACTTAGTATGTGGCTGTTGTTTTCTTCCCAGAATTCCATCAGATGCTCAGAGGATGGAGTTGGACCGCAGAGAGGCGCCTCTGTATGTAAGTGTGACCTCTCCCCGTGCAGAAAAGTTGCCCTTGCTCTTGTGCGTGCGTCTCCCATCTTTCTTCCGTCTTTTACATCTCAACTTCATCTACATCTTTTCTCTCACTCCCTCACTCCCTCTCTACCATTCCCCCCCCCCCCCCCGCCCCCCCCATTTCTTTCTACAGCTTCTTGACTGGCTGTCCTTGTGTGTGTGTGTGTGTGTGGGAGTGGGGCTCAGGTGAAACTGTATCCTGCTGTGTGTTGTCCCCTGGGACCCCCTCCCCCCACCACTCAGATCCCCCTCACCCTTCCACCGCCTGCACACCAGATGGCAAGGCATGCTCCTGCCCAGCCAGAATCTGCCCTTATATGTAGGAGTGAGTGTGTGTGTGTGTGTGTTGGGGGGGGGGGGGGGGGGGTTGGTAATAGGAGCTAGAAAGGGAGCGGGAGAGTGAGTTTACAGGAATGAAAGGTCCATTTATTGTTTATTGGCTCTGAGAATATAAGCCCGGACCAAATAAGTCATGTTTCTTCAGTGGGTCAATCCATACGGTACGTTTCCTATTGTAGAGTTAATCAAAGTGTGGTTGTCTTAGGAGCCTCATGTCAATTGAGTTCAAAATAGCTCTTTAAATTTCTCTTTTTCATTTGTATCGGATTTCTCTCACTCTCTTTGATTGAATTTGTGTCTTGATTTCTCTTTCCCTGCGTCTCCGTCCGTCTGAGTGGATACTGTATAGGTGTGCGTGTTCCGTCTCATGGCTCGGAGCCTGGGTGGGCCGTCCACTGAATCTTTGCCAGATTTCTGCAGGCAGGAGAGAGTGTCTGTTTGTTTAGCTCTGTCATCAGTTCTGGAGGGGGTCCCGGAGACGTTCGCTCTCCGTTCTTTCAAGGTTGTTTCAGAATGCCCGGAGAGTGAGCCGACCGCAGGTGACTGCACACCAGAGTCACGCACGCGTAACTTAGAGAAGTCATAGATTGAAGCCTTTACGGACAGTCCTAGCTCTCCCTCTTTGTTGAAGTCGTGTTTGGTTACAACACTGTTTACCTTCAACCTACCTCTCGAGTCTGTGCCTGCAGCCACCATTTGCTCGAATTCTGTTGGTATATTTATTGTCTTGCGCACACACCCACAGCTACACATGTTTAGATTGGGCGAGCCTCGAGGAAAACCAGAGGTCATTAAGGCTTCAACCAATGGGGTTTCACATAGGGAACGAGGCGCAGACCAAGTCAATAAATAACCTCTAATATTCACGTACGATCAGTGAGATGTAACACCTCGTTTGGTTTCTGGCGGTCTTCTTGGTGCAGGCATGTGTGCCCCACCCTGCCACTATGGGGTCACTACACAGCAACTCGACACACTCCCTCGTCAATGAGGTCCAGGCCTCAATGCCAGGCTTTATGCATGGATGTGTGTGTGCACTGCAAAGTGGATGTATGTGTGTGTGTGTGTGTGTGTGAGTGAGAGAGTGTTATTGTAACGGGCCTGTTAAAAGATTTAAGAAGGGCCTGTGCAGAAACGGCACGGAGTCTGGCTCGCATCAGAAATGGCGGCGCAGAACAATTGACAAATGGTCGTTTTGAGTGGTAGGCATCGGCAGCCAGCGCTCCGTGTGTAATTGGCTGTGTCTGAAGAGGTGGTTTGTGGTTTGAGCCGTGGAGGGGGGGAAAAAGAACTATGATTTATTGAGTTCTTTTGAATGAGCTCAAGTGTCTGTCTGTCTGTCTGTCTCTCTCTCTCTCTCACTCTCTCTCTCTCTCTCTCTCTCTCTCACCCCTAGAGAAATCACTAATGTGTGTGTCAGCCTCAGTTTATCCAGGTGTGTGTGTGGGTGTGTTTGTGTGTGTGTGTGAATGTGTGTATGGGGTTATCAGGCTCTGTGCCACTCTGGCTTTGAGAGATCACTTGCTAGAAGATTGTGTCCTTATGTTCTGCCGGGTTTGGAATGGTATTTTGGCTATAAGGAATAGTTTTGGTTTGTGTTTTGGGTGAGAAGAAAGGAATGTGTGCTGTCTGAAGCTGTTTGAAGACAATAAAAACATTCCTTTTATACAGGTCAAGCTGCATATCAGTGCAATGACGTGCTTTAAGAGATGGCAGAAGTCTCACACATTGTCCCGGGGTACGCCTGAACGTTCACTGCATTTCAAAGCATTTCGTTACAAACTTCCCACAGCTTGATGTGCTCCCTCCGTGGATAGAGCGTTTGTCATACAGTGGTGCAGAACTAGGTTTTTCCAAAACGGAAAAAGAACATCTGTATTTACCTGTGGAATAAACATCATCATGAACATGATCCAAATGGGGGTTTGATTGGGCTGCAGCCGCTAGTCAAGAAGGCCAACAGGTGCCAGCGTAGCACTGATAGAGTTGGTGGGAACTGCTGAATGAGCTTGAAAGGGCGCCTTTTATCTTGCCCGAGTGGGTTAATGATTCAAATCTTTTGTTGTCCGAGAACTAAGGTAATCGTATTTGCCGTGCTGGCTTGACCAAAGTGAGATGAGTGGTAAAGCCACGGTACGTCATTTCTTTGTATCTACGAGATAAGCCTGAGAGAGTTAGGGGGTTGACGTGAGCAAACATGATCAAATGCGCATACATAGCCTATACGTTGGTCTCTGTGGGGATAACTTCCAATTACCAGTCCTGAGGTGTAAATGCGGTGTAAAGGTTGAACTTAAACATACATTAAGCTTGTCTGTCAATTGAGGTCTCGCTTTAAGCTCGTCATGGAACAGGAATCTATCCTGAGAGTCGGTCTTCTGTGATGTGAAAGAGGTATGGATGCGACGCAGGTTTTAGTGACAGTTTTTCAGAAATGCATTAATGTGCCATTAGTCCACTAAATTGAATACGAGGTATGTGACTCTGAAGAGCGTAGGGCACACACACACACACACACACATGCACACACACACACAACCACCCTGAAGGCTCAGATGTACAATAATTCTGTTCCGGCACACTGAGCGTTTAGACGGGTTTGTCTTCCTCTTCTCTGTGACCTGTTTCACTTTGGAATACTTGAAAGACTCCAGGGAACCAAGTTAGGTGACTCTCACAATGACCAACAAGTGAGATGAAAGGAAAGTTATTGTATTCCCTTTCTATCAGTGCCTATAGAACCTGGTCAGTGGTGAGCAAACTGTTTAAAATCTGCCCACGTGATCTTTGATCAAAGCACATCTATAAATCCATTAGCTTTTTTTATTAAGGACCATCAGTAGCAGTCATGTTTTTATTTCTTAAAAGGATTACAGAGTTTGATTGAACTTCAAAGTGCACAAAGAAACCCGACCAGTAGTCCTAATGCATGATTTAATGAGCTCAAGTTGGGCTGAGAGAGAGGGAGAGGGAGAAAGAACTAAACAGTGAGTCAAAGTCAATAAAAACAAATGTGACTGTATGGAGAGAGAGAGGGACAGAAAAACGGTTGGAAATCAATATTCTTTGTGTTTTTCCATTCTCTTGGCTACACCAGTCTTGTACCTAATTCATTGGACCTACTGTTGTTCAGCCTGTTGTTGTTGTTGCGGTAGATGTGGTTCCCATGACGTCACCTGTTTGGGTCCCTCAGGAGATCACACCAGATAGCCCAGACACACACTCTCTCTCTGTCTCTCTCTATCTCTCTCTCTCTCTTTCTTTTTTGGTCTAATTTCAAACAATAGACTTTTAGATTAATTTGAGCCAAACACAACAGCTATACGCTGTAGGGTATGAGAAAGAGATAAGCATCAAGTCATTGACCATGTTCCATAATGAGCACATTGGGGAATAGCTCTTCAACCCTAACACCTTTCCCATGGAAGTTCACCGCAAAGTGAATTATTCAAATGTCACTCGATCCAACTGCGTCACCGTGTCACAGTCACAGAGTCACTGAGTCAAATAATAAGGCCAAGGGAGCCCTGGAGCAAGACCCATGAATCAGCCTGACATGTGACCTGCTCACTCCAAAACACAAACAAGCATGCCTTACCACAACCCCCCCCCCCCCCCCCCCCCACTCCCCCTGCCCCCCCTCCTCCTAGCCTCTCCCCCTTCAGGCTTCACCAGCTACACCTGTGACTCGTAGTGTCGCCTCGGTGTTTGTCAACCTTAGACCAGGTGGGTGGTTCTGCTATCTTATCTGGAGAGGTTTATTCTCGAGCTGTCTGAGATAGCCTGTGACATTCACTCTCCTTTTACCTGCTTCCCTAACGACCACGTGGATGATTAGGTGGCTGTTAATCATCTGACTTCTGATAGCGTCACAGCAGTTGAGATTTATGGTTTAAAAAAGTTTGTTTTTTTAATAATAATTTTTCTTTCTCTAAAGGGGGGTTTTCCTACTCTGGCACTTAGCTCCTGTTTTTTTATCTCTTCCTGTACTTGTACAGTAGGACACAGTGCTCTGCTGTTGTATCGCCTCCCAGTTCTTCCCCTGCTCCCTCAGGATTGGTGATTAGTCGTGTGGTATAAGCGAGGCCCACTGGAGGCCTGTTGCACTTCTAATGATGTTGTTTGGGGTCTCACGCCCCATTAAATCATTGCCACTTGTCACTCATAGCAGGAACAGTGAGGTTGACTGTGACGTCCCATCCCTGCAGCCCTCCATCCTCCTCCGCGTCTCCATTTTCCGAGTCCTTCATTCGTCCCTGGTTCCATCTCCATCCCTCCACCGTTTCGCTACTCCTTTCCCTCCTGCCCTTCTGTCAAGCCATCCCTCTTACCCACTCCCTTGTGTTCGCCCTTGACCCAATCCTTATCTCCTCCCCGCCATCCCTCCCTCCCTTCATCCGTCTCTCCTCACCTTTTCAAGCAGTGTCTGATTGGCCGCCTTTCATGCATGGATCAGGTCGCCGCTGTGATCTGTGTCCCACCCTTCTCGTCTTTAGAAGCCTCCAGCCGCACTAATTGTGGGGGGGTGGGGGGTGGGGTGGGGGGGAACCAAATCCCTCATGTGAAGGAGGGAGGGAGGGAGGGAGGGAGGGAAAGAGGGTGGAGGAGTGATCAAGAGACGGGTGAGGAAGACACGGGGGGAAGGGGAGAGAAAGTGAAAGGTTGTTGGGGGGCGGGGGGGGGGGGAGAAGAACCGGTGTAAGGATTACGAGGAAAATCATTTGAAGGGGGGGGGGGGGGGGGGGGGGACCGAGTTCTAAGGAAAGAGAGGGGTCAAAAGGGAGCGGGAACAGGATTAAGGCTGAGGCGAGAGAGGTACGAGTAAAGAAATGCCGATCCCTGAGTGTCGGCTGAAGAGGTGGATGGATGGTGCCGGAAAAACGGGGACTGAGAAAGGTGTAGTGGGGAATTCCCACAGTGGAGGACCTTGGGGTGGGAGTGTGGGGCTCTATTTCTTTAACCCCCCCCCCCCCCCACCTCCCCTCCTCTCTCCACCATTAAGTCTGAAGGGCCCCTCACAGTCCAGGAAGCACAGGAAGGGTTGTAGAAAGACTGGAAATAGTAAAAGGCCTTTTAAAGGGGGTGGCTTTCAGACACACCTTATTCCCTCAAGCAGGAAAGTGTTCTGTTACTTTTTGTACATGTAGCTACTCTGTTCTGGTGTTGTGTGGAGACTGGAGCTTTTCAATGGCGGCCTTGATGAGGGGACTGAGGTATACGTTGGGTTGGTTGTATGGATGGCTAGGCTTGTTGTTGACCTCCTTGGGCCCATTCAACCTCTCCCTGCATCGTAGTCGACTAAGCCTGTATGATACGAAGGTTATTTATCCTGTTCTTTCTTTCCCTTTCTCTTTCCAGGGCCAGGTGGAGGCCCGTGCTACATTGCAGGTTCCGGATGCAGAAGAACAGGCCGAGTTCTATGTGGTTCTAGAAGGTTCCAGGCTCACCCATGTGACCGTGGCCAAGAGAACAGAGGATGGAGCCTCCCTAAGCTTCACGGTTCCAGGTGAGTCCCTCGGGCTCGGTCGCCTCGGATAAGGAATCGGTTGAGGGGGAGTGTTGACCAAAGTCATTGACTAAGAACACCGTCTAAGGTCATTGACCTTTGCTTTTCCTTTCTTTTGCTTTCCTATGAATTCAAGGTTAATTTGAAAACCAAATAACAGTACATCAGGCATGACTGACAGGTCTCTTCTTCTAAAGGTCACGACCTCCCAGAGGCTGTCTCTGTGTCCTCCTACTGCCACACCAGAGGGTTGGCCAAACCATGTGAAGGCAGAGCTTCTCTGAAATACATCCAGGATACGGTGCAGGAAGTGGTGGAGTACCTGGTGACCAATGGCGACCATCTTGATCACCAAAGCTACCTGGAGGTCCTGCGGATTATCTCACAAGAGGGTGGAGCCAAGAACGGGACTGGTGGCCCAGGGGGGGAACCTTGTCCTGGGCAGGGGTACCAGGAGGATAGGCCTGTGGTGGATGGATGTAGCCCAGAGGATGAAGTTACGCTCCGGAAGATGGACGAGAGGATAACCCTGGCCATGGCTAACATGGATCATCCTCCACTGTGGAGCAGCATGGGGAGCCAGCCAAGAGAAGGTAACCATCTACCTTCCCCATCCCATAATACAACAGCTCTAAATCACAAAACCAGTTCAGGCAAGAGGTCGACACTCGATATTCAGGATTAATTGGATCGGAATGTGATTCAATTTTTATTTACATTTAGTCATAGCAGATTTGGTTTGAGGGAGGCTAAAGATGGCGACTCCGTTGTGGACTGAATCTCTGAATCTGAATCTCTGAATCTGGAGTCGCTCCAGGTTCACCAGGCTCTTCTGATTCCTTTTGACACTTCAAAAAGCGAAATCTTCCACTCAGCTCTATCAGTCATATAGATTATAATTAGTAGTGGACAAGGGAGATAGTCTGAAAGGCTTTATCCAAGATTAGATAGGGAAATATAATGACAATTGTAATATTCAGTAGAATCTTGGCTGTGCGTGGCAGACAAGTTGAAACTTTGTTTCGTGTGTCCCAGTATTGTCATATTTATAGTTAGGGGTACTGTCCTGAAATCTAGCTACATGTTTGTGTCACCCGACGCGCGTGTCCAGTCGAGCGAGGGGTGATCGTAAAAGGAGCAGGTGTTCCACAAGGTGTGTGTATGTATTTGTGCACGTGGGTCAGAGGAGTGGAAATGACAGCCATTAGTGATGGACAGGAGGATGAGCCCAGTGCCATGGCTCAGCCTCTGAGTGGTGTGTTCTGGTCCCATCTGTCTCTCTTGGTTTCATCTCGTCCTGAACACACACACACGTAGACTTACGGGAACACTTACTCACTGTACCACCACCTGCACATACCAACTACCATGGTTGGTGTATGTTTTCCAGTGAAAATACCTTTTCTTGCATTGTTGTGTAGGGTTACAAAGGGGTGGAAAATTCACAGAATTTTTTGTCGTTGTTCGTTTTGGAGAGATTTTGCGCCAAATCATTTTTTATTTTATTTCAGTTAATATTTAATAAATGTGTAACATTGCAACAGTAAACTTTTATTTAGACCTTTTTACATACAAAAAGAGTGCTAACAGCCTAGTTAATGTAGCCCCATCTAATGGGAATTCTGTAGAAACTGTCACTATTGAAGGATTGATTTCATGTCTGAGGTGAATATATCTGTTGATAACATTTATACCTAGCATAATATATCTAGTTTCTTCCCTGTTAGCTTGCTAGTATTGCTAGTCTTCTTCAACATTAGCAAGTATATTGCTGTTAAACAAGAATATTATCTTGAATTAGTATCTTAGTTGTGGAGTATTCATAATGTAAACTTGTTTAATGGCCTGTTTAATGAAACCAATATTAATGATTTATGTCTGCATCTCTTCTATGTTCCCATGAATTCCCCCCAAATCTCAGAAATGCCCACCCCCCCAAAAATCCCACGAAATTTGCAAATAGTGGCTATGAAAGAGGTTGTTGCATTGGTGATAATAGTCAGCAAGAAATTGCTGACAACCAACAAACCAGGACCACAGCACAATGTCACCTCCCTGCCAAACAGAACCAGCTGGCAGAAGGCCAGATGAGGCTTGTACTCCTCCAGCCATACAAATGCAAGCACAGAAAGTACATCTTGCAGCTTTGGAAGTTCTGTTCACCAGGGATGCTTTGGCTAGCAGCCACATGGAGAGGAGGGGCACAGGTGGGGAGAGTTTCTTCTCGCGACGGCAGCCGTCAAGTGAACCCCAAGCTTCTTGCGTAAGCGGCAGGGCCAATTGTGTTAGCGAAATCACCACAATCAATTCTCACTGTAGAGGTGTCCTATTGTCCGTGTGCCTGGGTGTCACCTCCCATCAGAGGACAGCCAGCTCAGCTTTCTTAACTCCGCAGCCTCCCCTGTTGAGACACTGGACAATGTTCACTGACACAAACCGAGATGAAAACGATCGGGTTGACACTCGGGTTTATCCAATGTTGCGGGACGTTTTGTCAGCGAAAATTCCTCTCCGCTGAACTCTGACACAGTTACGGTTGTGTTCTCATCCACGTCGTGATTCGAACTGGGTCCCAATTACGTGTGGCATTGTGCGGCTGACACAGCCTTTCAACACAAGTATGCCTCAATCACAAACCGGAGAGAGGGAGGGAGGTAACAGAGACAATGTGACCAAGAAGTAAGGATACAGAAAAGAAAGCGATGAAGGGACCAGAGTGAATGTGACAATGAGAGAGAGAGAGAGAGAGAGAGAGAGACAGAGAGAGACAGAGAGAGACAGAGAGAGACAGGGAGAGAGAGAGACAGGGAGAGAGAGAGAGAGACAGGGAGAGAGAGAGAGACAGAGAGAGAGAGAGAGAGAGAGAGAGAGAGCATTTCTCCAGCAGGATTTGAGCGAGATACCAGATTACCATGGTAACGCTATCCCTTTTTCTCAGCCCTTCGGGGAATCATTGATGGCGAGGCCAACGTGTCCTGCTCGGGTGTTCGAGTCATCCAGTGTGTGCTTCTAAACCCAGGGCTGGCCACGTGGATGCTGGATGCTGTTCAAGCCACCTGCCCCCTCTTTAACACATGGACCAAAGTCGCTCAACCTGTTCTCATTAGTGTGTGTGTGTGTCATAGTAAACGTTAGCGAGAGGAGAACACTCCCCGCATAAACGCCAGCTATGAAAAAGCTGTGTGTGTCTTTGGTATTTATCAGGTGTTCATGTTCTCCTTCTATGGTTTTGTTCATATGACTGAAGGGCCCACGTACGTGTTACGTCCATGTCGTGTGCTGCACATCATTAATAATAGTTGGTGTGTTATTAGTATAGATTTGTTTGAACATGTACAGTTAGCTACACACTAGACACTGCCGAGACTGTACTTATATCTAGGGAGACGATGTTTAACATGGAAAGTAAATAGCAGTGCGTGTGGTGTGATTAGTCAACGGTAGAGCAAGTCAATATGATTTAAGTTTGAAACAGTCAAAGTAAGGAGCCTGTCATCTGGGGGACTTTTATCTAAATGTTAAATGGTGCTGTTGTTTTTTGGCTAAATATTTTGCTCTCGCCATTTTCTCTCTCTCTCTCTCTCTCTCTCTCTCTCTCTCTCTCTCTCTCTCTCTCTCTCTCTCCATTCTTTTTTCCTCTCTCTCTTTTTTCTTTTTTGTACTACCTGTCCAGCTGACCTCCAGCCCAGAGAGACCCTTCTCCATCTTTCCGTCCGACTCGGGCTACTCCATCTCTCCCGCTTCCTTATTCGACAGCCCAGGGGTCAGAGGGCACTGACCTTGCCCAATCTGGAGGGGGACACACCCCTTCAGCTGGCCCAGAGAAGGGAAGACCACGCCCTTTTCCGCGCGCTCGCCATGTGAGTCTCACCCATACAGAACACAAACCCGTACAGAACACCAAGTCAAAAGATGATACACACAGAGTGAAAGAGTGTTTCTGACCAACCAAGGTCGTCATTCGAGAAGCGAGACTGGCTCAAACGTTCTCGTGTCCTGACTAACCATAATGCATCTCGAGCATTCTGTCTAGGCGTGTGGATCTAGGACCAAGTGCTGAGGCGTTACGTTTATTTCCGCTTCAGCAGGGAACAGAGACTAAACCAACCCAACCCCCCCCCCCCCCCTCCTTTTCTTTGTTTCCCCCGGTCCGGCAGCCCCCCTATCTCCACGGCGGCCCCTCCCGTCGGGGTGACCTGCGTGTGGTCCGACAGCTCCCGGGCCCTGCTTTTCTGTCCCGGGTCGGACGCCCTGACCCTCACGGCCCAGCGGGCGGTGGCGGGCAGCGCTCTGGACGCCGTGGAGTTCCTCAGGGACAGATGGACGGAGCAGGACATCGCCCGACAGGTGATCAGGGCTCTGTCTGATGGGTGATGTCAGTGGGTTTGTAGAATGTCGACGGGTCTGCTGACTTGTGGCACCTGACGCTCCCGTATGGGAATCTTTGGTTGATCCAATCATGCATCGGAAGACGTGTCTTAAGCTAAAGGTGGGAGTCATTTGTTATTCCGTTGTGAACAGGATAAGCGTGTTCATGCGCGAGGAACATGCATTGTAAAAGTCAATTGGAGTTAATTACAGGTTGTCACGTTTGTACATACTCCCACACGCTTTCAACATGATCAGAGGGAACGCGGAAAGGATGACATTTTTATGATCCGTGCGGAGGACATGTTGAATAATGTTGTAACTGAGTTGCAACCAATGACAGTTTTGTTAGAACTTTGTTAGAGTTGCTGCCTGAAGAAAATGTCACAAGAAGAGAGGAGTTTATTCAATACTTTTAATACCTCTTGAATGTGTCATATTCCTATTCACAAGACTCGCTGCCGTTTCTGGATTGAATCCATTTCATAATGTCATTTAAAAAAAGCATATGAGCAAGTTGAACCCAAAGGGAATTTTCAAACGAGTCACTAATGAATCAATGACATCATCAGTCAAACGAATCCTCGTGGGTTTAAAGAATGTTCACCGTGTTGTCCCTCCATGTTCCAGATCACCGAGCTCAGAGGTGAGGCTCGGCTGAACCACAGAGACCGAGAGGAGCTCCTCCACAGCACAATGAGAGACAGAGACGAGAACAGTCATACAGGTGAGGGTGCCTCTCAGACCATGCAGTCATATCACGTGCTG
This sequence comes from Hypomesus transpacificus, assembly GCF_021917145.1. NCBI lineage: Eukaryota > Metazoa > Chordata > Actinopteri > Osmeriformes > Osmeridae > Hypomesus > Hypomesus transpacificus. Next base: position 2,864,880 of record NC_061081.1, on the reverse strand, counting down.
TTGTTTGGGGAATTGAAACTTTTTGAGTTCAGAATTTACTTCTTTTTTTTTAATTCCGAATTGAAATCCATTTCCAGATTAAAAGGAAGAGTTCTTAATGAACCCTTTCAAACAGGAAGTAGGAGGAGCCACTGGGGGTGGTCATAGTGTTCCATACAGGTCCACCTCGGTCCACAAATAGCTTTGTGTACCAGCCAGGATCCTAATGAGGATCTAGTTACCTCAGGCACACAAAAGGTGGCTCACTGCTGTTTACCCACGATGCACTGGCCTGAGAAGATCTGTCCCTCTCTCAGGCCACACCATGCCCAGCACACGTCTTTCGTGTGTGTGGGTGTGCTCCGTATGAACCAGACAGAGCACACAAGCTGTACGCGTACGAGAGAGTAGGTGTGTGGCCAAAAACGGAACAAAAAGGACAGAAAAAGCATTAAGAGTGCGTGTTAGACACTCAGAGCACACGCACTCAGTCGGGCTTCTTCGAGCCAGCCAAGATGAAGACAGCTTGTGATGTTAAGAGTGTGTGGAATGTGTGTGTCCAGAGTCTGCATGGGAAAACTGCCGTCTCGTGGGCCTCCCTCAGTCATGTATGGACCAGATCCTGTATGACCTAATATGACTGGGATTATAGGTCCTCACACGCACACACACGCACACACACACACATACACACACCAGACTTTTTGAGGTGTCTGAAACACTGTGGGTCTGTGAATACATTGAGGCCTCTGTGCTGCCCATATTTATCTGTATTCTCTCTCTCTCTCTCTCTCTCTCTCTCTCTCTCTCTCTCTCTCTCTCTCTCTCTCTCTCTCTCTCTCTCTCTCTCTCTCTCTCTCTCTCTCTCTCTCTCTCTCTCTCTTTCTCTTTCTGTCTCTCTCTCTCTCTCTTTCTCTTTCTGTCTCCCTATGTTTCTTTAACTAGCTCACTTTCGAACTCGGCATGTCTTGTGTCATGTGTTTGCCTCCATGGACGATTGTGTATGTGCTGTGTTAGCGTCTATCCAGTGATTATACCTCTGTGTGGGAGCTTTGCCACGAACAAGCAAGCATCCCTCCCAGTAGAGAGGGAGTGTGTCCCAAACGATCAGCCTGCCTCACAAAGAGCTCTGTGTGTTTGTGGACCTCCACAGTACACACACACACACACACACCACTACGCTGCTCTAACACACACGCAAGATATACCGCTCGGTTTTCAGTCTGAACCCATCCCGGTTTTGGTTACCATAGCGACGATGGGCTTGATATCGACGCGTCAACAGAGGAGACGGGATGCGTACATTGCTATTGATCTCGTCCCCCCCCCCCGTCCTGGCTGGACTGAGCATGCTATATCTGTTCTACAACAAATCAACCCCCCCCCGCCCCCCTCCCTCCCTCCCCCACATGTGATGCCCTAACTGCTTGGGTGGTGGGCTCACTGATTGCTCACTGTCGGTCAGGCTGTCAGGCGTGTTGTGGCGCTGTCGTCTTTAGGCTCACAGTATCTCTGCTTTCAGGTGGGCCTGGGAAGCTCCAGGTGGACCAGCTCGCTTTGGACAACGTGAGTACGCACTCCCGGTCCTGCCTCTGTGTCTGTGTGTGTACGTCGAAGTTCGTGCTGTTGCGCGCGCGCGCGTGTACAGACAGAGAGGGCAAGAGAGAACATGCGCGCATGGGTGTGTTGTCCACCTGCTGACTCACGTCTCGGCCGTGTGATTTCTGTGGTGGCCAATCAGGTTTTTGAAGAGGAGCTCGTTCTCTCGTTGGATGACGACGAGGAGCTTCAGCCATCAATAACGAGTGAGTATCTCTCTCTCTCTCTCTTTATTTATTTCTCTCTCTTCCTCCTGCTGGATGTGTCACGCTGAAGACCTGTGGAAGCGTACGTGCTTCAGGTAGAGACATTCTCCACCACAGTGGCATGTTTTATTTGGCCCGCCCCCTGCTGTTCACAGCATGAACTGCAACTCGGATGTGCCTGTCGTCTGCCAGCGTCTTGCTGATTCGCCCCGCGTAACCCTGGTGTACGCTTTGAAAATGCTCTGCAGTAACTGCTGTCGACACAGAGGGCTTTCCGGAACACACCTTCATTTAAACTCCCCAATTGTGTTTCGACCGGGTCGAACCGCGTCTCTTTGAGGCTGATGGAGGTTTTGTCCTCCCAGGACCTCTTTTCAGAGGGGGGGGGGGCTTGTTTGTGTCGCCGCCCCTCCCAACCCCGAAACCTCACAATGACTCAGACTGTGAACGGCAGGAATCTGCTCTGTCACTGGGACAAAGGCGGGAATGGGGACAGGCTGGTCTCGACCAGGAGATGCCCCCTCACCCCCTATGCACCCCCCTTTGCCCTGCTGTACTACCCCCCCCCCCCCTCCCCCCCTCCCCCCCAAGTTTGTGGGTTGGACAGTGGCCTTCTGTGATTGAAGTGAAGGAAGGAATGTTAACAAGCTCAAATGTCATAGGCTTACAAAAGCTGACATTGAAGAGGATCCCCACGCTGTAACCTGGTGAATTGCTCCTGACACAACGCACGCGCACACACACACACACATTGGTTTACTAGTAGAGCAAAAGAATATGTGAGGTGGAGAATGCTGGGAGGTTCAGGGGGGTTGCTGTGGTTACAGGAGATGCTAATTTCCTGTGCGTTGTCAGGGGAGAAGCCTATGAATGGAGAGTTTGTTGTAAACTCAGCAACTACAGTCTGGTACTGCTGACAGACAGATGCCTGTAAACCTGCTAGGTTTACACACAACACAGCACACACACACACACACACAGGGACTGACAGAACAGACTGCATTAGGCCTGTTGGGGGATAAGACGGCCGAGGCACAGATCCCCTGTGATGTGCTGAGTAGAGTGAGTTTTCCAGTATCACTTCAGCTGTGTGAGCTGGGCTAGCAACAGAGAACAGGAAATGCCTGAGTGATGCCCAGGATTTCCCCTACATTAGGCCATGGGCGTGGCCCGGCTAGGCTAGGCTAGCCCAGACATCAAAGACAGGCTAAGAAAGCTCATCAAAACAAACTTCCAACCAGCAGGACTGGCTCCTGGAGATGATCCCAAAGGCAACCCTGTTAATGTCACGGCATTGGGAAATACTGGTGTTTATATCATCAGAACACCAGCACCCTCTGTACTGGACACGTTGTTTAGAGCTGAAGCTGGCATGACATTGTCTAAAAGCACTCTAAGGTTCGTTCAATAAAGCAATACATGGATCATGTTTTATTGAGACCCACCCGACCTGGCTTTGTTGCTTTTTGCGACGCTGAGCAGTCAAGGGTTAACCATGATGTGTGTGCAGAGCCTCTCCATGAAGGGTTTTATGACAACAAACCTTTAAAGGTCGTAAAGGAGGTTTTCTACAGCCTGCCATTGAAGCGCACGCACACACGCACACGCACATGCCTACCTACACTGACTAGAACAAGGTTGTAGTCATATTTTTGGTCGGCTCCATTAGGGAATATAGTAACTGGAGTTGTTTTGAACCGTTCCGTCTTCACCGTGGCACGCTGCTTCCATCAGAACTGTTGTCGTTCTTTTGAGCAATGCTCCTGCATCTGGAGTTTGGCAATCGTTAATCTCTTTTCCCTGGCGTACAGTCTAGCGTTGTCAGTCTCTGCAGGTTGCGTTTTCGCATCCATCAATCTGGCATCGTTAGCTCTGTGGTCTGCCGTCTCTCTCTCTCCGATGTGTCGTGCTGTCCTCTCGCTCCCCTTTCCTCAGCCCCCCCCCCCCCCAAACTCTCCAGCCCCTGGCCTCTCTCTCATAGTATTTTCTCTCCGTCTCTGTGAAGCTTTTTTACATCTGTTTATCTCCGTTTCTGGAAACGTCTCCCTCTCTCTCTTTTTCTCTCTTTTTCTCTCTTTTTCTCTCTCTCTTTCTCTCTCTCTCTCTTCCTCTCTCTCTCTTCCTCTCTGTTCCTGGTCCTCTGGGTCTTGGCATGTGACAGACATCAGGGTGAATGTACCGTTATCAAAAGGGGCTTTGCTCTATCCTACGTCAGCTCTGGCAGTAAATCACTCAGCCAATAAAAACACATTCCTGCTTGACGGCACACAAGAAGAGCACACGGAGAACGAGGACAGATGAGGACAACACTGAGATGAACCGTGCTGACACTGTGTGTGTGTGTTCTACAGTGAAGGGCCAGATGGCCTCTGCTGTGTCTATGACCAACGGAGGGAGTCCCGCCCGATTGGTCAGCGCGCCAATGACTCAGGTGCAGAGGCGGTCTTTTTCAGCCTTTTTCTCTCGAAAAGATTAGTCTTCAACTCATCAAATTCAACTCTTTCTTCTATCTGTCTGTCTGTTTGTCTCTATCTGTCCATATGTCCTTTTTCTCTCCAGGGGAATGATGTGTATGGGATGAACAGTGTTGCCGGGGTAACCAGGGACAGCTCTGGGACAGACAGCCGTGCGTGGGACCCGGTGCACGCCGAATCCCTCCACCAGGCCACAGACACGCCCCCGCCACCTCCCGACCTCCAATCAGACGACGGCCAGCCCTTGGCCCCTGCGATGTCCACCCCCGTCCTCCCCTCCTCCTCCCCCGCCGACCAGGCCCTCGCCAGACTCAAAAGCATCTCGCACTCTGACCCGACCAACCGCGCGGAGGCCACGCCCTCGGAGCCCTGTGACCTCAGGTAGAAGTCTCCTCCTATTGGTCCGTTGCCCTGTCACTGACATCTATAGGGGTTCGTTCAAAAACAAGAGGTCAGGGCTTATCCCCTGATCGACTGACATCCAGTGCCGCAGGTATTGGCCCTCTCGGTATGTGTGTGTGTGTGTCTAAGGGTCTGTCATGTGTGTCGACGTTTTCCGTTGTCCCTCGTCTCCCTGCAGCCCCACTCTGGTCTCCCTGGAGGTGGACAGCGAGGACGAGGGTCCGGGGCCCGTGTCTCCCCTCTCGCTCCTCCCCTCGGACCCTCGGAGCAGCGGGGACGAGAGGGACGCCGTCGACCCCTCCCCCGACCTGGCCTGCACCCGCTCGCACTCCAGCTCCTCGGCAGGCGAGGCGGCTCCCTCCAAGGTAACCCGTCAGGGGACTTCAACGCAGCTCCCCTCAAATCAAATCAAATGTATTTGTAGAGCCCTTTTTACACGCAAGCATGTCACAGAGGGCTTCACATACGCCCATAGAACTGCCCCTCAACCAACCTAAACCCTCAAGGAAGACAAGGAAAATCTCCCCGAAAAACTCCCAAGGGGAGAAAAAATTGAAGGTCTTTCAGCCCTTCGCAGGCAGCATGGGTACAAACAGAGCTTTCTAGAAGGGCCAGGTGTGTGTGTGTCTGTGTCGTTCCAGGACGTGGGCGACCCGGGGATCCGTCTGCGCTCCTACTCCTACTCCTCCCCCAAGGTCCTCCTGCGCCCCGCCCACTTTTCCCGAGAGCACGCCTCCGCCTCTTCCTCCTCCAACGCAGCGGCCAACCCCGGCTCAGGTCAGCGTCGGCACGACGACCGTCGGAAAATGTGCTCGGCCTTGTTAACTTAGTCTTGTGAGGGGGGGGTTTCCCTTTGCGACGGTGAAAACGTCTCATTTGTTTTGACCTGTTTTTATTTTTTTATTATTAGAATACTTCCCTGGGAAAACGCTTGTTTTGAACTGTGTGAAGCCTGCTCCTGTTTCTAACTCGTGTGTTGTTGTGAGAGTGAGTCGACCAGGGGCAGGGGATACGGTGGTGGCCATCGGGGAGGTGGGGGGTAGTGTGAACATTTATCTCGACTTGTAGTTTTGTCTTCTTTCATGAAGTTACTAAAGACAACACCGTTTGTGTCACTAATACTACACACACTCAACCCTGATATGTTCACAATGGATATCATTTAGCATTCGTCCGTATGCTATGTGTTTCGATTTCACCAAAACCCAAAGTACACCACACCGATAAGACGACACCCAATAGCAACACTTTCCAAATCCAGAGTAAACCTATCAGATGTTGACTGAACTGGACTGTGTGTTTTGATGAGCTTTCTTAGCCTGTCTTTGATGAACTGGTGCTGTGTGACCTCGCTTGCCCAGTGTACCCAACCCTCCTCCTCCCTTGAGGCCACCCCTGATCTACATCTGGGCGGCTGGTTCGGAGGCCTGCGCTCCTCGACCCAGCTGACACCAATCCGCTCAAGTCAGACCGGTTCTTGTCCCAAGGAAGGAAAGGAGGGGGGGGGGGGGTCTCGCAGTGCCAGTTGCAGTGAGCTCTGTGTCCACTCTGCCTTGTAGACGGCGTGTTCCACAACCTCTGCCACAGCCGATCTCTCCTGCAGGCCCTCTCTCTGTCTAAATCTCTCTCTCTGCTCCACCCCGGTAGTAAGTACTTCACCTTTAGTCCTCAGCCTATAAGGCTGCGCATGGCATGTGTGTGTGTGTGTGTTGACCTCTTGCATGCGCTGGCTTGGCTGTCTCCGTCTCATCGCAGGGCAACCCTGTTGCGGCCTTCCAGGGGGGTGTCATCACATAGTGACGTGTGTGAGTGAGTGAGTGAGTGAGTGAGAAGGGGGAGGGTGTTGGCAGTGATGTCATCAAACGGGGACAGACAGCATGGTTGCTCCGGGTGGGCCATGCACGGCCCTCTGCCAAGGGTGGCAGAGCTAGTGATCACATGTCTGCTTGTCTGGACTATCGCTCTCGTTTAATTTCCACCTCGTGTTGCGTCTGTGGCGCGTCTGTGTTCTGTTGTGTGTCTGTTTTGCGTCCTTCAGTGCTTGATTGACTGTATGGGCTGTGTGTGAAAATTCTCGAACCGATTCAGAACCAGGAAGAGTGTGTATTTAGTCACAGGAATCCTCACATAGAAATGGCTGATGATGCTGTCTAGGATGCTCAGTAAAGCACCAAGTGGGGTGGGGGGGGGGGGGGGGGCTTCATGCCAAAAAGAATCCATGTTCAATTTACAATATATCCATGTATATGTCATGTTAAGAGTATGTGTTGGTGTAAAGGTTAATATAGTTGAGTTCTATCACGTGTGGTCGATGTTTTATCCTTCTACTTCCTGTCCACAGAACAACGAGCCACCAGTCTGACTGACCCTCCACAAGATAAAAGGTACTCATTCATTCGCCGACATGGACCACACCAGTTTTCCCTTTCACGAGTTTTGAGTTGATTTGCCATTTGTAACGAGCACAGGTACAGGATTCGTTGGAAATCTTCCAAATCCTTCTCTTGACGGTTTTCTAGTCCGATATACATGTCTATTCCGACATGATTGCAAAGAATGGTCCAACAGGTCTAACGCTCATCTGAATCAAATGTATCATTTGGAAAACCGCCTTTGTATTTTCCACGCACTGTGGAAAGTTATCTTGAAAGATGAGTCATTTGAGCCTTTGTTGATACTGTAAACACTTGTTTTGCTGACTCTTAGGTCCTTTGCTCTCCCCTGGTCTTTACTGTTGCTCTCTCAGAGTGAGAAGCAGTGACTCTACCTTATGATATCACAGACTCTCCCGTTGATATTGTCTCTGGTCTGTGAGCGGCGAGAGGTCACTATGGCAACCCGGTTGCTCGGTGAGCGAGGGCTCTACATTTACATTTTTACATTTACATTTAGTCATTTAGCAGACGCTCTTATCCAGAGCGACTTACAGTAAGTACAGGGACATTCCCCCCGAGACAAGTAGGGTGAAGTGCCTTGCCCAAGGACACAACATCATTTGACACAGCGGGGAATCGATCCGGTAACCTTCTGAGTACTAGCCCGACTCCCTCACCGCTCAGCCATCTGACCCCCTGCGTTGTTCTGGCTCTGCGTTGTTCTGAAGTTCACGCTTGTCTTTCTTCGTCAAACTTCCTTTGTCTGTGTCAGGCCTTCAAGGCGGGTTTCAGATCAGTCGCTCGGAATAGCCCGGAATAGCCCGGTCGTGACGCACGGACACTGATACCTGCTTCAAAAGACCCCTACGTGTGTGTGTGTGTGTGTGTGATCATCAATCACGATCCAATAAAAACGCACAAATGGAAATGGAAGAAAAAAACCCAGTTGCTTTGGTTTTCCATACGCAGTTCAAAACAAATTCCGAACACACAATGCTTCGTGTTTTGTTTTGGAGTTGCCCCCCCCCGCTGCATTGAGACACAGGCCAGTAGGATTTTACTGCCCTCTGAAAGACAGGGGAGGAACAAAGAGAACACATCCTTTATACTTCCTGCCTCCGAGTGCTCCTGTTGTTTGAGAGCTTTTAAGGCAAAGTGCCAGCTGCTCGGTCCTGTCCTCCATTCATGTGCTGGCAGGGCATCTTAACCACACGGACACACGGACACAGCCCCCCCTGCTGGGGAAACAGGGAGAGTGTGGGAGAAATGTGTGTGCGTGTTTATGTATGTGTTATTTGTGTGTGTATGTGTGCGCGTGTTGTATTGTTCCACAGGTTTGTGTGTGGGTCTCATCGTCGATATTAAAGTGCGTTTGGCTTTTGCCTGTGTCCTCGCAAAAGTCAACGGGTGTGTCGTGCGTCTGATCCTAAAGTCGTGTGTCTGCCGTTCCACATCGGGACATTGAAGGGTGTGTGTGTGTGTGTGTGCTGTGTTCCTTTAGGGAGATCAAGTTTCGGAAGCGTGCCCAGTCGGCAGACGACGAGGGCAGCGTTGAGCTGGCAGAATCCCTCCAGCACCTCACCCTCTCAGAGTTCCTCAAAGAGTACGTGGGCACTGGCCCCCCCAAAACCCTCATCGTGCCCACCTACTTCCCTTACAGTCCCCCCCAGCCATGCCCATTTGGCTGTAAACGTCTAATCACTCCCTTTGAACTCCACTACCCATAATGCAACACAAACAACTTCTTCACGATTAACCCCTTTGAAATTCCCAGTGTAGATGCTCTATCGTATATGTTCATTAACCATGATTGGCTTTCTACCGGATCACTGAATGTAGGGCATACGTGTGTGTGTGTGTTTAAGTGCGTGCCTAACTAAACCTTGTCCACCCGCTCTAACCGACTGTAATTGTTTAATCTTCACACAACAACACTACTGAGAACACTCTGTCTGGTCCTATTGACAGGTCCTGTCCTGCCCTGTTGTTTGCCCTCCGCTCTCTCTCGGGTGTCTGACCAGCAGCATCCTGACCCGGGGCGACAGGCGTGTCTGTCTAGCCTCGAACAGACAGTCTTGATCTGAGACGTCTGATATCTGAGACGTCTGCCTTGCGATGCAGCTTCCTGTTGCATGTGGGCTGTGACCCCCCCACCAACACTTCCCACTAACCGCCATGTCGACGACACGCACCGCGCCTGAGCTTTGCACCCCCCCGAGTTACTCATGAGCTTTTGTCGGAAGACAAACATGCGACTAACGATTCGACCGCCAGTTTGTCAGCAGTGTGACCCCTTCCGTGTCTTCTAATGTCACCGGCGTGTGTCTACGTCTAACCGTTTGCGACCTGCGTAGCATGTGATTTGCGTGTGCCGTACTGTGCCGTATGCGCGCAGGCGTCCTGACACGCGTGTGCATGTGCAGGATCGAGGAGGAGGAGTGGGACAACTACAGCATCCCATCCAAAGTGGAGTCGGAGAAGTACAAAGTGATCCGCACCTTCAGTTTCCTGAAGAGCCGCATGTCGAGCACACGGAGCAAGAACAAGGTAAACGCCAGCGCAACGCACGTGCACACGCACACATACACACACAAACATGTCGCACCTTCACTTTCCCCCCAAACGGTGTGTGCACATGCAAACCAAGAACAATAACATGCTGACACACAGTGTTTGTTTCAGTACGACATCCAAGAACAGTATCAACACAGCACGCGCACGCGCACACATCCATACGGCGTTGGACTCTGCGCGCACACATACACTGCGAGCAGCTTGTTTGTTTTCGTAGCGTGTGAGATCCAAGTCCGCTCTGACCTTCACAATACAATAGGCGTGCCTTTTTGAAAAAGGGTTGTAAAAGTCAATCGTAAAGCACCACGTCCTGTTAGTCATGGAGCGAGGATCATAACCTTTAGACCCAGGCCGCACCTGAGGCCGTTTAATGGAGGATATGTCCAGTGAAAAGGGCCTCCAGAAGAGCGTGCCCCTCGATCCAGAACGGCCTGTTTGTTTTTCCGGAAGAACAACGAGGAAATGTTTTGGGGAAAATATCTTCCAGAAGGTTGAGCGGAGAGTCCTTGAGTCGAAATCCCTCCTCTTTCAATCGCTGACGCGGGAGGGGAATGAGTCAGGTCTGAGTCTGGAAACTCCCCGTCGGTCCCTCCACCCCCCCCCCCCCCCCACCCCCCCTTATGAGCTGTTGATGCACCCATCCACTTCCTCAGCGCTGAACTTCCTAACAGGCGTAGAGGGGGGAAAAAAGGCGGGGAAGGCATAGAAGGAAAGGGAGAAAAAAAAGGCGTGGAATCCGTCACTGTGCTTCTTGTGAGGTAGTGTGTTCACTCAGGGACAGGAGCGTCGTCCGTCTCGACATTCGCGCCTAGCTCCCGCGCCTGCGTCGTGTTTCCTGCGTGAAGCGCGCCTTTGCTCGCTGACAATGTTTCCCCCTGTCATGTCTCTGGCCTGGTTCTCCAAGGGGAAGGCAAAGGAGAAGGAGAGAGAGGGGAAGGACCGGCTGCTGAACGGCCACCGCTTCTCCTCGGGGGCGTGCGCCGGCCCCACCGTCTGCCTGGTGTGCGACAAGCCGGCGCCGGGGAAGGACCTGCTCCACTGCGCCGGTGAGTAACACCGCCACGTTTTATGACCGCCGACTGCGGACGCGTCGATCCTCCTTTGACTGAGGTCGAAAATAGAAACGCAAAAGTAGAACGCTGTCATTTGAATTTGGTGTCGTATCGCTCTGGTTTGCCACTGATAGCCACTAAGTGCGCACTGTGCACCTTTGTCCCCATCAGGCTGCACCGTTCTGGTTCACAAGGGCTGCAAGGAGTCGGCCCCGCCATGTCTGAAGGCAAGTCCCTTCTGACCCACGTATGGGTGTGTGTGTGTGTGTGTGTGTGTTTGTTTGTGTGTGCATGTGAATGGCAGCCGTGCGAGCGGAAACGTCTCGGATAATATCCGTGTCGACTGCTCCAGATGCATTGTTCACATGTTGGTGCCTGAAAGTCACAGTGTTCTGTATCTCTCTCTCTGTCTGTCTCTCTCCCTCTTTCTGTCTCTGTCTCTCTCTCTCTCTCTGTCTCCCTCCGCCCCGCAGAAACTCCACGACAAGTACGCGGTGACCACGGCGAAGAGCAGGACCTCCTCCCTCCCGCAGAGTAAGTCACGTGACACGCTTCCAAGCCCCGCCCCCCCCCCCCCCCCCCCCCGCTATTGTTGTCCCCTGAAGCGTGACCGCCGCCCCTCCTCTCCCCAGACTTCACGGTGAGAGAGAGCCCGTCGCCGACGGCGATGCCCACCTCTGCCTCCGTGCCCGTCATGACGCCTAAGGAGCGACGGGAGCCCGCCCCCTCCCTGCTGGGCTCTCTGCCCAGCCCCCTGTCCAGGAGCGCCACCGACAGGTCAGACAGCTCGCCCCGCTGTTTGACGTTTGGCGCGCGGTTGAGAGGTCCCCTTTTAGAAAAGCCGCAACGTTGTCTTGAGATTCGTTTTAAGGCTAGCGAGGAGGGCGACGGGGAGTTTTTAGGACTACGGCGGTGGTGACTCATGTCTCGTGTCGTCTCAACAGGCTCGGCGAGAGCCCTGAGATGGAGAACGACAGCTGGAGGATGTCTGGCCAATCAGAGGAGCTGCTGCAGACCACCGAATCCTCCGCCTCCACTGACTCCTCCCTCGGTGAAGGTACAGCAGGGACGGAAGCCCGGAGGGGCCATATCCGGCCAGGAATACGATTTCGAGTGTAAAAAGACAAAGGAGAAAAAAAAAAACTTTATTCGTCACGCGAGATGTTTGTACTTTCCCCTGTAGACGGCGTGGACGCCTGTCTCCAGAGCGACCTGGCGGCAGACGCTCTGGACTACGAGGCCGAGTCGTGGAGCCTGACGGTGGAGCACAAGTTCTGCAAGAAGCAGGACAAGCGCGTCGTGAAGAGGCAGGACGTCATCTACGGTGAGAGGGAAGCGAGGGAAGCCGAGCGGGCCAGCGGAGGGGAACGAAGGCAGACGGTCAGTCGCTCACGAAAGCTCACAGTGTGTGTGTGTGGACGCCTCGCAGAGCTGATGCAGACGGAGTTGCACCACCTGCAGACGCTGTGCGTCATGGCGGAGGTGTTCCGGCGGGGCATGAGGGAGGAGGTGCTGCTGGATGCTGAGGCGGTGGGCCGGGTCTTCCCCTGCCTGGACGAGCTCCTCCTCTTCCACCACGGCTTCTTCAGCGCCCTGAGGGAACGCCAGAGTAGCTCCGCCCACCCCCGCGGCCACGGCAACTACCTCATCCAGCACATAGGAGACGTCCTGATGCAGCAGGTGGGCGGAGCTTTTCGCAATGCTCGGAAGAACGGTCTTAATTGATTGGAAAGTAAACAAGCATCCGTTGTCGCTTTGACTAGTCAGGCCACCGCAACGACATATTTGAGATCTTTGTTGTTGTGACGTGACCTATATTGTTGTCCTATTTTCGCCAGAATACAAAGCAAACTACTACAAACAGTAATAGAGAAATTGCATCTTTTTTTTTCAGTAAACAAAAGCATCAACTGTGGAAATACAGTATATATAAAAAAAAAAAGATGTCGATACCGGAGTTAAACTTGCGTATGGTGGCTTTGCTCCCGCGCAGTTTTCCGAGGAGAACGCCGAGCGGATGAAACAGGTGTACGGAGAGTTCTGCAGCCACCACAACGAGGCGGTCAGCTTCTTCAAAGAGCTCCAGCAGCAGAACAAACGCTTCCAGCTCTTCATCAAGGTGTGCCCCCCCCCTCTAGAACACACCTGACATCCTTTTGGATCCTTCTGGAACTTTCACATCATTTTCCGAGGATTTATGACGCTCCACTCCCCACAGACTTTACCTGGTGGTTGCTAATGGAAACAATCACAAATAGGATCATATTATGGCTACTGTGTAAGACTGATTGACCCCAACCCTTAACCCTTGACCCTAACCCCAACCCTTAACCCTTTACTTTTTCCAGCAACAAAGTATAAATTCCCTGGCCCGGAGGAGAGAAATCCCAGAATGCATCCTGCTGGTCACCCAGCGAATCACAAAGTACCCAGTGCTGCTGGAGCGTATACTGCAGTACACCCAGGGTGAGTCTGCCTCTCCGCTGCCCCCTGCTGTCCCCAGGAAGAAACCAGGCTTTCTGTCTTTGTTTTCTTGATACACATGCTTATCTGTATGATCTCCCTCTGTCTCTCTCTCTCTTTCTGTGCCTCTCTCTGTGTCTCTCTGTCTCTGTTTTTCTCTCTTTTTCTCTCATCTCTCTCTGTCTCTCTCTCTCTGTCTCTCTGTGCCTCTCTTTCTCTCTGTCTCTGTCTCTGTGTCTCTCTGTCTCTCTCTCTGTCTCTCTCTCTGTCTCTCTCTCTGTCTCTCTCTCTCTCTCTCTCTCTCTCTCTCTCTCTCTCTCTCTCTCTGTCTCTGTGTCTCTCTGTCTCTCTCTCTGTCTCTCTCTCTGTCTCTCTCTCTGTCTCTCTCTCTGTCTCTCTCTCTGTCTCTCTCTCTGTCTCTCTCTCTCTCCATGTCAGAGGAGACAGAGGAGCAGGCGGACCTGTCCCAGGCGCTGGTTGGGATCCGGGAGGTGATCGCTGCGGTGGACCTGCGGGTCAGGGAGTACGAGCAGGACCAGAGGCTGCAGGACGTGCTCGGCAGGATCGAGAACCGCAGCTCGGCCAAGCTGAAGAACGGCTCCACTTTCCGCAGGCAGGACGTCCCGGGGCCGGGCCGCACGCTCAGACACCAGGGGGCGCTGCTGTGGAAGACGGCCACGGGGCGGCTCAAAGGTCCGACAAGCAGGAACCCAAACTGCACATGCCATCGCGCTCGCTCGCTCGCTCTCTCTCTCTCTCTCTCTCTCTCTCTCTCTCTCTCTCTCTCTCTCTCTCTCTCTCTCTCTCTCTCTCTCTCTCTCTCTCTCCCATACCTTCCTCAGCTCCAGAGGTTGGACAGACATTGACCTCTCTCCCTCTCTCTTTTTCTCTAGTTCTCTCTTACCCTCTTCCTTCTCTTGTTCCAGAGGTAAAGAGTGTCAGCTAAGTATAGATCTCCCTCTCCCTTCCTCTCCCTGTCTCTCTCTCTCTCTCTCTCTCTCTCTCTCTCTCTCTCTCTCTCTCTCTCTCTCTCTCTCTCTCTCTCTCTCTCTCTCTCTCTCTCTCTCTCTCTCTCTCTCTTGCTCTCTCTCTCTCTTTCTCTCTCCCACTCTCACTCACTCACTGTTTAAAGGGACTGTAAAGTATCCACAGCTGAAGGAGGAAAAAAAAACATGTCACTGTTGGATTTGTCTACTCCTTCACTGAGTTTTTGACTTTCAAGTCGGGGTGTTGCGGTATGCCAGTATTGAAGATAACCATAATATGAAAAACATGAAACATGAATATGATAATACTGTGTAAATAACCCAGCGCCTCTTAAATCCTTTGAGTTTCTTTTTGTTCAACATTGGCAGTAATGCACATTAATCCTGGTTTTCACCTGCCATAAAACTGAAAAAATCGAACGAAGAAGAAGAAAGAAAAAAGACGAAAGTTTAGTACTTTCTCCAACGTCTTCTGTATTTGGTGTCTGAACTCACTCGCACTCTCTCCTCCCTCTCTTCAGATGTCCTGGCCCTCCTGCTCACAGACATCATCATCTTCCTACAGGAGAAAGACCAGAAGTACATCTTTGCAGCAGTGGTACGCCTACCATGAATCACCACTGTTAACATGGTCACCCTTTGGTCTACTTAGTTCTCAGCTGCACAGAAAACTTAAACGATGACTCCAACAGACTAGTCGTGCTGCATGATAACAGCCGCTCGTCAAATGATGACCCCCTTTCGAGATGCCATATCTCCTGATATGAATACCCATTAATGATATACAGTATATACATTGTATATTTTCACATTTAAATCCTATACAGTATGAAAAAATAGTCCTGAAAACAATCCTAAGTAAACACAGCAGGACTCGGAAAACAAAGATGGCCGACCCTCATAGGGCCTCCCCTTCCTCCCCTCCCCGTGTCCCCCAGGACCAGAAGCCCCCGGTGATCTCGCTGCAGAAGCTGATCGTGCGCGAGGTGGCCAACGAGGAGCGGGGCCTGTTCCTGATCAGCGCGTCGACGGCGGGCCCCGAGATGTACGAGGTGCACACCTCCTCCAAGGAGGAACGCAACACCTGGATGAGGCTCATCAGGGAGGCGGTGGAGAGGTGGGTGTGTGCGGGAGAGACGCAGAGAGGGGGAGGGAGTCGCGCGCGCGTGTGTGTGTGTGCGTGAGATGGAGAGAGATAGAGGGGTGTGGGAGAGACGCAGAGAGGGAGAGAGAGTCGTATGTGTGTGTGAGAGATGGAGAGAGATAGAGGGGTGTGTGGGAGAGACAGACACTGATTGAGAGAGGTGTGTGTGTGTGTGAGATCGATAGAGGCGTGGCTGTGTGAGACAGAGAGAAATCAAAAGAGGGGGTTGTAGAGCTAGGTATACCGAAGGGCAGGCGACAGGACAGGGAGAAAGAAAGAAATGGAGAGTGTTAGAGAGAGAAAGAAATGTAGAGAGAGAGAGAGAGACACGGTGAGCGTTGAGATGTAGATAAGCAGGCACGTCAAGTTTGTCTGTGTGCGGACGGTGATGGCTCCAGTGTTGACCCATACCTGTTGTGTTCAGCTGTCCAGAGGAAGAGGAGGAAACCACCAGCGAATCCGAGGAGGAGAAACGAGCCGCCGAGGCCCGCGTCCAAAAGATCACCAAGCTGCAGGGTCCGTTCTCCTGCTCTTTTTCTTCGTCTGCTCGTGTGCGTTTGTGATTGTGTGATTACGCACATGCATGTGTATGTATCTATGAGAGTGTATCGATGTGTCTGTTCACGCTGTGCGTGTGTCTGTATGTGCGTGTGTGTGTGACATCTCCAGAGAGTCTGGGCAGTCAGGACCAGCAGATCTGCTCCAGCCTGGAGGAGAAGCTCCAGTTCTACGCCCAGCTCTCCGCCCTCAGCGCCAGGAGGGAGGAGCCTCATCCCAAGCCCCGCCTCCTGGTGCAGCCCCACCCAGAGGAGGTGCCCCAGGCCGCGGTGCTGCTGACGGCCGCGCTCCGAGAGGGTGAGACGCACGCACGCGCGCGGGCCCCTCTCAAGCACACACACACACATGCTCCGACACATGCACACACACTCACACGCCCCCTATCTTACCCACTTTTAACTCCCTGTCTTCCCCAGCTGAGCGCCTGCGAGCCACTCTCACCTCCAGGACGTGCTCCCCATCCAGCCCCGTCAGGGACCCAGAGACAGAGCCCCTATCCCTGGGCAGCAGCCCGTCCTCGCCCCTGGGGCCCTTCTCGGACCCAGAGCCCTCGCCTGGGGAGCACGAGGTCAGGGAAGGGGGCTGGACCGACTCCGAAGTCCTGGTCCTGCAGTCTCTGAGCCACCTCCAGACACCAGACAGCGGTAACATCAACCTCAAGGTATAGAAAGCCCTCCGTCTGGGATACAGATCGGCACATCCGTCTCTCTATTTCTCATCACGTTTCGTTTTTTATGTAAACGGTCTCGGCGATCGTTTAGTTACTGCTTTATGACAGTATCGTGAGGTCATCGCAGGCCCTTGAAGGAGCAGTCACGGTTGTGGAGGCACCCCCTTCGTCAAACAATTTGTAGTGTCGTGTGGTGATGACGGGTATGGGATTTGTGTTTGGGAATCTGTATCCGTGGTAGATCGGCTGGCGATGTCGTGTTCGGTTTACTGTTTGCTCCCTCTCAGCAGAACACGTCGCTGTTCCAAGCCTTCACTTCCCCAAAACCTTGTTTTCCGCTAGATGGCCTCGCTGACACAGGGGCGCCATGGCCACTAGTTGTGTGAATAATTCATTATCCTCTATCAGAATTGCATTTCGGTCTTAATGTGGTGAATTATTGATGACCTCGTAATGAAGTTGGAGGCAATTGAATCCTCAAGGGTGCCGTGTTATTAAAAATGGATATAGAGAGTTATGCCCCAATTTCCCCCCCATGCTACATTTGTGCTATCCTTTGCAGCTTTCGGTGCCGCGTGTAAGGTGAAGAAGCATGATACGAAAGAGAGAGAGAGCGAGAGAGAGAGCGAGGTCGTTTTGATTGTGTGCTGTGTGGCAAGTGTAGTGACACCATCTGGCCTGTAGGTGGAGCTGTAGTTCCGCGATTGCTTACAGTCACCAGAACGATAGACTGAAGTAGGCTCTGTTTGAGAGGAGAGAGCACTGAACACACCACGTCTCTATCGCTGAGACAAGCGATGCACAGCCTCGAAGAAATGAACTGGAAGTATTCCGATAGTCAAGTAGATTGAAGAAGGAGCCAGAATTTCTGGGATATTTTGAGGATGGTGGCTGGGGTATTATATGGCGTTATGTGAAACCAGAAACTGGCGTTGATGATTCATTTTGTTTACCTGATGCGTGTGTGTGTGTTTGTGTATGGGTGGTGTGTATGTGTGTGTCCTTCAATAACAGGTTGCTCAAAGTGTTCAAAGCCTGACTCAGTTGCTGTACAGTCTACAGGTGAGAACAGCACACCGAGTATACACACACACACACACACACAAACGGCAAGCAACAAACAGATGCATGCACACGCATGCACTAACCCTCTCCACAACCTCAGCTCCCATTGTCACCCACCACTCAGGTACTCATTTAAATTCCACGCCAACCCCTCTCAGCCCTTGGCAGGCACAAACACTTCCTATTTTAGAGGCGTGCTCAGGTTTCCGCAGATGAAGGCTTAGTGTGTGTGCGACTGCCTGCCTGCCTGCCTGCACCGCAGCTTCTGTAAACAGGGTTCCAACAATCAGCGTCATTGTCTGAAGCTGTAGGATGCGAGCTGCCGGAGAGGAACCCAATGATCCTATTCTTAGTGGGAGACCAAGGGCTTGCTTTTATCTCACTGTGCCTAGGATGTTGTTTCATCGAGATTGGGTTAATATCCTGGATGTTTGTGGTTGTGCACATTGTGCGTGTGTGTGTGTGTGTGTGCGTTCACATGTTCAGTGACCCATTTTCATATTCAAAAATACCTCCTTCCTCTACCTAGTCACACGTGCAAAGCGTTCTATAATAGACGTGCATACAGTGTGTGTGTGTGTGTGTGCGTGTGTAAGTGTAGTTTTTGTTTTTCTGTGCACACTTTTCCGAAGTGCCTGTGCAGTAAAGCACAATGATACCCTTACATTTTGTAGTCAAATACTCACATGCCCCTTACAAAAAAAACTGGGGCATGTTGGGAGCACATGCAACCAGAGACGGTTGAACCACACTTTATTTGCATGGTCTCCGTCCTCTCAGTTTGAATTCTGCCCGGTCCTAACTCCAATTCAACGTAGCAGCTAATAGGAAATACGTTCGGTGCCCTTGATTTCAGTCACACCCACACCGCAAAGCCGGTGGAACACACCCTTTTTAAGGGGCAAATTCTTGCGAAAACAAGCCCCCTCAAACCCCTATCCCCCCCCCAGGCGGCCGTGACCATCCAGGACAGCTGCTACGAGGTCCAGCGGCTCCTCCTCCTCGAGGCCCAACGCTCGCCGCCGCGGAGCGCCGGCGCGCCCCACCCGCCCTGCCCCCGCGCCGGCGCCCTGCAGGAGCAGGAGAAGCAGCGCAACCTGGAGAAGCGGCGCGAGGAGGCGGCAGCCGCCGCCCGCCTCCACGGCCGCCTGCGCCAGGAGCGCCTGCGCTGGGAGCGCGAGTGCCAGGCGCGGCACAGCCGGCACAGCGAGCTGGAGGGCCGGCTGGAGGAGCGCGAGAGCCACTGCCTCCTGGAGGCGGAGAGGCTGCGCCGGGAGAGGGAGGAGCTGCGCGAGCAGCTGGAGGAGTACCAGCAAAGCCTGGAGAGGCTGAGGGAGGGCCAGCGGAGCGTGGAGAGGGAGCGGGAGAGGCTGGAGACCCAGCAGAAGCTGCTGCAGAGCTGGAGGCACAGCCGGCAGAGGAGCCTGCCCGTCATGGTCATCCCCTTGGACGGCCTGCAGGTGCGTGCGCGGGGCGGCGGCGGAAAAAGGGGAGGTCTGTGGGGAGGTCGGTCCAGAGAGTTTTCGCACCGTGGGTGGAGCGTGCGTGCGTGCGTGCGTGTGCCTGCGTGCGTGCGTGTGATTGTGTGTTGCTGTAATGTCCACGGGGACCCCATAAAGCCGAGTATCTGACGGAACCTGCATTCCCAAAGCTGCTTTCCCATTGTACGGTATGAGAGTGAGCGAAACTGCTGTGTGCGTGGGAATGTGTGGACCAAGGGCACAGTAGACCTGGATGTACTGTACACCCACTAATGAGAAAAGCCCCCTTGTCTCACACACAGTGCCAGGAGCCTGAGCTACGGTGGCCTTCTCAGTCACACAGAGCCGCCGCGCAGTCCAGTCCTTGATATATGACCCGTGATAATGAGAGCAATTTCAGCGTCATTCGTCTTAGTGCTCGGCGGGCTCCCCTTCGCTAATAAACAACTTCATGATTGATGATAATTAAACTGCAGCGAATAAAAACCTCCGACAAAATAATTAAAACCAGGGGCGCACACGCCGTGGAAAACCAATCAATCGCCTCCAAAAAGGACTTTAATTATTCAAATCGACACTTTGTTTGAAAAGCGGCATGGTGAAATGTCCCCCGCAGCAGAGAGGGGGGGAGGGGCAGGGGGCGAGGAAGAGAGGAGGATAAAGGGAACAGTGTTCCTCCTGCCCCTTGCCTCTTCATGCAGAGAGAGACGCTGAGGCAGAAACGTCAATAGTGAACTGAATCCGGCTTTTACCTTGCCGTGTACTAGGCAGTGGGGAGGGGGGGGGGTGTTTGTGAAGAGCAGGAGTGCGAGTGTGTGTGTGTGTGTGTGTTCAGCCCGTTGGGAGGGTTGATGAATATGAGGTCTAGAATTTGACTGTCCCTCCTCTTGCTTCCTGCCCTGCTGTACGTTCATAGCTTCACAATGTCGAGGCAGGTATGAACGTTTTCGCTTTTCCGTCGTGACCGGTGTAGACTAGGCTGTGCCTCACCGATGACGGCCTAAGTTTGTGTGGAAGTGTGTGTGTGCGTGCTCTTTGTGTTCCCCTGCCGTGGTTAAACCAGAGGCGACATTTCAAAGGGTGAGACGGGTATAGAGTGAGCAGAGACAGGCGCTTTTTCTCTCGCTGTCGTAAATATCTGTCTCTCTCCATCTATCTCCATCTCCTCGGTCTCTCTCTCTAATTACCAGTGTTATCTTCATTGTCTACAATGTGCTCAAGAGGAGTTCATTGTGGCTAATTGGTTGTTCGTCCATCCATCGAGTCCGCGAGTCAGGCCAGAGCAAGCTTGGTCAGAGCGGGCTAGGCTAGGCTAGGCGAGACCGGACTCGACGACACTATTACTCTTCATTGTGCTCACCTGTTCCACCGACATCCTCCTCGGCTGCTCTGCTCTCCTCCGGTCTCTTTCTTTCCGTTTTATTTGGCGAAAACGCCAAAAGGATCTCACGACGGATGTGGATCTAGTCCCGTTCCGGCTTTTGTTGACGTCGCCACGCCGTCTGTTTCTGCTCCCTCAGGACTGCCCCCCTCCCGGTCAGCCAGGCGGCAATCTAGGCGACGGCTCGGTGTTTGTCAATGAGGCTGCGTTCACCAGCGCAACGCTCAACAACCGCCACCGCCACGTCGCCAGGGGCTACGCTGACGATGCCAGCGCCCACAACAGCCTCAACAGCTTGCTGGCGCGCTCCGGCCACAGGCAGCCGTCCCTGGTCAAGCCCCTGCAGCCCCACACAGACCCCCCAGGCTGGGCACGGGGCACGGGTCACCTCTATAGGCCACTAGCGGGACCAGGGACTGAGGTGACACCCAATGGTAAGAGGACACCCACTGTATCTCTACAGTGGAATTGAAACGTCTGTGTCACTATGCTGTACCATATCATTATTGACGCCCTTTTTGGGGGGTTTATATATTGTCACCAACAGGTGGCGTTATGTGTGATATTGTACCCTACTGTAAGGGTGCTAGCTAGTCTGCTGTGTGTTGGACATGGAGTTCAAAGGGGGAACCACTCTGAACATAAGGCAGGCAGTACTGTACTGTACACCTTACAGACTGTACACCTTTTGTCAACTTTTTTCACAGGCCCTTATCTTCTTTTCCTGCACTCTCTCTCTCTCTCTCTCTCTCTCTCTCTCTCTCTCTCTCTCTCTCTCTCTCTCTCTCTCTGTCCCTCTGTCTCTTTCACACACAGCGTGAGCTCATATGTTATGCTCTCAGGGAAGGAATGTCAACATGACCTGTGCCCTTTACTACCTCTCTCGCTCCTCTCTCTCTCTCGCTCTGTCTCACACGCTCGCGCGCTCTCTCGCCGCCCATCTGTCTCAAGGCTGTCCCCATTTCCGATGTGAAACCTTGACTGTCTTTCTTTCCTAGTTAATCAGTGTCTCCTGACAAATACCACCCCCCCCACCCCAACCGCAACCTCTCCACGCCAGAAGCCACCGTGGACCCCCACCCCTACCCCCTTCCTAACGCCAAGGCAGCGCAAAATCAATGGGTTCCCTATCTATCGACCGGCGGGGCGGACAAGAGCGCGTGAATCACATCTCGCCACCGACGGCTGACTGATTGGAGCATTGATCGGGAAAATCATTACAGAACTCATTACAGCACGACTTGTCATCGAGGGAGGGAGGGAGGGAGGGAGGGAGGGAGGGAGGGAGGGAGGGAGGGAGGGAGGGAGGGAGGGAGGGAGGGAGGGAGGGGAGGGAGGGGAGGGGACGCGGAATGAGAGACATTCATTCAAATATTCCTCTGCGTGCGTCTGCCTGGGTGTCGCTCTGGTCTGGGCATGTCACACGTTCGAATGCCCAGGCCTCAGCCTGTCCAGTCGACCCTCTTCTAAAACCCCTCGTATCAACCAGGTCCACTCAGAGACATGCTCTGGAATCCGCTGTGTCCAGCACGCTGTGGTAACTATGGAAACGATATGAACGTACAATACATGGACTTTGAAGCTGCACCGTGTACCACATGTAGCAGACTGGACGATCGTTCGCCATCGATCAGGATGTGAACCTTTCTGAAGGTATTGACCTGTCCTGAGCCCTGGTGAAAATAAAGACGACACAAGGCTTAACGAGACGAGGCGGAGACGAGGCCAGGGTCGCCTTCAACCCAACATTTACCCATAACGCACCTCTCTCCGGTCCCTTGAAATCCGTCTCACAATGCACTACTCCTGGGGAGCGAGATGTATCTCGTCTTTTCGGGTCCAAAAGGTCTCTTCGTGGCTTTCATTCGCCTTCCGATTCAAACTCGCACCCTCCTGTACATGCCTTCCCAAACTCACAGGACTCCCAGCTGTCCATCCATCCATCCATCTCTCCATCCGTTTATGAGACACCTTCCCCATCCACCGCACGTCTGTACGCCTCCCCTATCCCTCCGTCCGTCTACTCTGGCGTCCGTCTGTCTCCTATACGCCTCCCCTTCAATCCATCCAGGCATCCGTTCTGCTTTCCCCTCCTGTCGACGTCATCTCGATGTCATCGGAACATTACCCCCATCCGGGAAGACTCCCTGTCCTCTGGGTGTCAGCGCTCTGCTGTACCTTACAGTCCTTCTGGAAGTTTCCTTCCCGTTTCCCAGTGGAGGGGTGGTCCGTGTTTTCGCCGTTGCACTCGACGGCTCGGGTGACTTGAGTGATGCTAACTGTTCATCGAGGAAGCCAATGCGTCACCGTGAGAAATGGAGGGAAGGATGAAAGTATGAATAATCTCTTTCAAATGCTAATCTTCCGACAGTCACGGGAAACAAAGCGCAATTCTGGTTCCCACCTCCACTTGCAGACATGGGGAGGGCACATGTTTCGCACACACACACACACTCAAACGGGGACATGCACTGTCACACACACACACACATTCTTCTTTCATTGGATTTCCATAATGTGTTTCCGCACAGTGATAATAAGAAAAAAGTTTGAATAACTTTTCCTGAGACGACTTTTGATCAGATGAAAGCAATCACATTTTCCCTCTGTAGCAACGGCGGCATCGCGGCTTAAAGAGATGACTCCCAAAGAAGACTACCCGGTAGGAAGAAAAATGATGAACGGAGAGATCCTGATCAGTTTAGAAGTTCAGACTGTGAATAGATCAATGGAACGCAGCACAAACACTAAGCCCTTCTGTTGCCATAGTTCTGTGTCCAAATAATAACTCACCTCATGTTACATCCTTTAAGTATCTGTTTATATTCGCTGAAACAGTTTTCAAGCTTTTTTTTTTTTTCTTTTTTTTTTGCAGTTTCATTAATATTATTATTTTTCCTGAATAGAATGACCTTCAGTGGTAAGGTTTATGTGAGCCCCCCACATAAACTTTACCACTGAAGGTCATTCTATTCAGGAAAAATAATAATAAGTGAGTGAGTCTTTGTCCAGAGGGCCGCTTACCCCATCTATCACAGCCCCGGTGTGGGGCCTGACTGAAAGCTAATAGGCTAGCGCGGGGCTAACGGGGCCGAGCTAACAAAGCAAGCCCAATGCATCACACACAGACACATTCCTGCTGCCACACAATGGGCCGATTTATAAAGGCGGCCATCTATTACCACCGGCCGCAACAGCACACCTGCCCTAACGCTGGACGCCGCCCACACCAGGGCTCTCCGCTAACATGCACGCTCGCTAACACGCACGCTCGCTAACACGCACGCTCGCTAACACGCACGCTCGCTAACACGTACGCTCGCTAACACGCACGCTTGCTCGCACACACATACACACACCTACACACGCATGCTCACACACATACATACACGCACACACTCACACACACCTACACACACTGTTTCCCAGGGTCTACTCCTCTTGCGTTTCAAGGCTATGACCATGCACCTGTTCTAAGACCCCACTCCTCTCTCCCTCCTTGTGTCCTAATGATGACAAAAGAGACATTTTCAAATGGAGCAGAGATGATGGATCTCCAGAAACTGTTCCCCTTTGTGTGTGTTTAGGTGTGTGTTTGTGTGTGTGTGTGTGTGTGTGGGGCCTGCAGCTTAGGTGGTTAATATTACTAGTCCGTTCTGAGGTTAACGGGGAAAGCCGTAAAGATGAGATTACTGCAGTTTGTCTACCCGTGGGCAATCGTAGGTGACCAAAAGTCTAGCGTTTCTCCTCCCCTGTCGCTAACCTCCGTTCCACCTTTTAACAGAGTTATGTTACAGTGTTATGTCTCTGTTATTGGTAACCATTACTGCTTCTAGGGACTCTCCACTGCTTGGTCTTAAACGGTCCCCAACGCTTGTTTTTGTCTCCCCCCTTTGTGCCTCTCAAACAGACGCAAACACACACAGATGTGTCAGGGAGGCCTGGTCGTCCGCGGCAACAGGAGTGGGCCACTTTCCAGGAGCAGCGACTGACGGCGACCCCCAGCTGGACCTCACCTCGCTAGTCTCCATGGAGACGGAGAGCGGGGAAGAGGAGGGCGTCGAGGAAAACATTGTTTACCTCTGATTGTGTAGGCAGCGACTGGGCGGTTTCACTTAAGACCCCCCCCCCAAAAAACAGGAAGTGAGTCCTGGAAGCTCAGCATCGATTCGATTTCCAGAAACGTTATTTGACGGGACCCCATGCATCACCCAGGCTGATGGCGGACAGTGGCTAGACCCCTGCGCTCATCTCCGAGCACGTCGTCTGCAGGCGTTCAACAGGCTCTCCTCTCCCACTGTGATAGTTCTAGACCAGACAGGCAGTCATTATGTGCGTGGGTTGGAGTGCGGTTGTGTGTGTGTGTGTGTGTGTGTGTGTTTGGGGAGAGCGCGGGAAGGGAAGAGAGGTGGAGGGGGAGAGAGATGGAGAGGCTGACCTCAGGACTGACAGGGTGGCTGGGTGCCTGAGGCCTCTGGTGACAGAATCAGGTTGCTTTGTTCTCCCCGGCCTCTTATCGTTTGCCATTCATTTCCTTTCCTTCCCCCTCTCTCTCTCTCTCTCTCTCTCTCTCTCTCTCTCTCTCTCTCTCTCTCTCTCTCTCTCTCTCTCTCTCTCTCTCTCTCTGTCTCTCTCTGTCTCTCTCTGTCTCTCTCTCTCTCTCTCTCTCTCTCTCTCTCTCTCTCTCTCTCTCTCTCTCTCTCTCTCTCTCTCGCTCTCACCCCTTTCTCCGATATGTCTCTCGTTACCCTGTCCTCCTCCTGTCTCTCCAGTCTCTCTCTCCCTCTCCCCATCTCCAGTCTCTCTCTCCCCTTCGGCCAATTTTCAGTCTCTCTCTCCCTTTTGGCGTCCAGTCTCTGTCCTTGCCGGTCTCTCCAGCTTCTTTCCCTGTCTGACTTTCTCGGGTCACTGTCCCTATTTGTCTTTCTCCAGACTCCCCCCCCCCCTCCCCTCCAACTCTCCACTTTCTCCCAGGTCTCCCTTCCTCCCTGCCTGGCGTGCTCCGATCTCTCCATGGTCTCTCTCCCTGTCTGGCTCTCTGGTCTCTCTTCCTGCTCCCCCCCCCCCACCCCCCCCCCCCCCCCCCCCCCTCCCCTGGCTGATGGTCTGGCGGGAGAATAAAACCTCTGGCCGCCCATTCATCAGACAAGCTCTATTTACAAGGCGAGAGGGACGCGGCAAACACATTAGTGATGAGGGATGAGGTGAGGGGCTCTGGTCAGGAGGGCGCCTCCCCCTCCGCCCCCCCCCCCCCCCACCACTACCCAACCCCACCTCGGCTCAGCTCGCACCATCATTTGTTTCCATCTGAAGGACTTTGTTTTGTTGGAGGAAGATAATTATTTTATTTTAGAGGGGGGAGTCTGAGAGGGCAGCAATCTGTCAGTGTTGTCTGTATCGTTAATGCTCCAGAATCACGGATGTTCTAGAATAAACCGCATAGTGAACCATGACGAACTAGAGGAGGCTGCAGGACGACCGGACAAACTTCTCTACGTGACATGCTGTACAGGTCGTGTACTTTTGGTAGAGTTTAGAATCTATGGCACTGCCCTTTCGAAAAGGTTGTAAGTTATGAATATTTAAAGAGTTTGTTTTAAACGAGCGTACCAAATACGACAAAAGGAGCCCCTTCTGACACGGACTGTCCGGCGGATGTTCTCATTCACTTTTATTTGGGCACATATATATTTCCAAGCACATACTTCGGCTGCATTTATTATGGGATGTTGATGAGAGCGGATACGGTTGCTAGGTGGCAGGTTGTTAGCGGGAGATGGATAACTGTAACAGTGCTA
Organism: Hypomesus transpacificus; assembly: GCF_021917145.1. Lineage (NCBI taxonomy): Eukaryota > Metazoa > Chordata > Actinopteri > Osmeriformes > Osmeridae > Hypomesus > Hypomesus transpacificus. Next base: position 2,838,673 of record NC_061081.1, on the reverse strand, counting down.
GCCGTCCCCCAGCACTGCACCTAATTAAGGTTGTATCTAAAATATTGCACTTAAATATTCATGTCGGATAAAATATGACTGTGGGGTTATGTTCCCTTGTGGGCATTGCCTGTAAAGTTAGCTTTGCTTTAGTCAGGTTAAGGTGTAACTAGATAGTTCTACACTGTCACCGACCACCATGGTAGATAACCAATGTCTCAATTGGTAGAAGCTGTACATTTGTGTAGGATTGGTTAATTTGCTGTCCTAGGTTAGCAAGCTTAGAAATACAAGTGTGTTTATTTAGATGTGAATGTCAGTTTAGTGGATGTGATAGTGAATTCATGCGTATATTTCAGTGCCTTTTGTCATGTTTCTATTTATTGTGTGTTTTTTAATGTGACTGTTTCACCGTGTTCTCTTGGGCTGTGTTGTGCATGGATCACCTGTATCTTTGCGTAAATGTATCATGCATTAAAACATGATTGTAAACACTAAAATGGTATCCGTCTCATTCCATAAGGTTCTCGCTCCGGGTTTGAACCTCCTGCTGTCGATGTCTACCGGCACCTTCCGTGTGTGTTCTCAGCCCTTTGTCTCATGCTTCCTCATTGGGGAGGAAAGGCATCGCACAATCTGTTGAACCGTTGGTGAGCAGCGTCAGTCTAGAGCACACGGACGTCTCTTTGTCTTTGTCTCTCTCTCCTTCACCCTTTCCCTAGCTTGCTGTATTTTTTCCCCCTCCCTCTCCCTCCCTTTCTCTCCCTCTCTCTTTTAATGGATGTTTGGGAGACATTCTTTTTAGGGCGGCAGGGGGGGGGGTCACGTACTCTGTGGCAGTTGTCTAGCGGTCCTGGCCTCCTGGATATATTGTCTTCTTCTCCCCCTCTCTAGCTTTCTTTTCCTTTACCCTCCATCCAACAGGCTGTACACTGTAGACTGTATGTACTATATATCTCTTTTGTCGCTGATCTCTTTCTTGCCCTCTCTCCGTCTCTCTTTTCCCTCTCCCTCCCTCGGTGGAATCTCCCGAGAGAGAGAGGAGGCAGAGAGGAGGACATGTCTGGTCTGACCTTGATGAGCTTGTTCAGTCTGTTCTTTGATCTGCCTCGGTTCTCCAGGTAGCCCATTAACGTCTAATTCCCTCCGTTCCCTGAACCGGCCTCCGACGTTCACACAGAGATTAACCTCTGCTTCCTCTGTGTGTGTGTGCGTGTGTGTCCGTTCACGCGGGTGCACGTGCGTGTGTGTGTGTGTCGTTTTTGTACGACGTTTTCGGAGGGAACGGTTGCATGAAATGTAAACGTTTTTATTGCGACTCACAAAGGGACCGGCTTTTGGGCGTTACCAAGGCAACCTGCCGTGGTGCTGTGGGTCTGGCAACAGCGGTGAAAGGGGGAACAGATGTGGGTGTGTGCATGTGTTGGTGTCTCACTGTATTAGTATTAGGGTGTTAATACAGATGGGTTTTCCATGTCACACGCCCCACACACACCACATCATACAAAGCACTGGAACACTATGTGACTTAATTACTGGTGAGACCCAATGTACTGAGCTGTACAGTATACAACATCTGAATCACTGTCTCCATAGACAGATATGACCTCATTGATCGTTAAGAACGGGTGATTGTTTTCTAGGTTTTAGTTGGAGGTACACTGTACAGTAGGCGTGGATATCGATCGTCTCGGACGATGAGTAAGCTTTCTCTTTGATCTCTCCTCACCCACCCCTGTGCAATGGCTGACAACTTCAACTTCATGGTTGTTGAATCTTGTAAAAAGAAAGCACGAGGGCAATGTTCTCCTGGTTAACTTCTCTTTCTCTCTCTCTCTCTTTTTCTGTCTCGCTGTCTCATACGACTCTCTTTCTCTTTCAGCTTTAATGACCCCTCGGAAGGTTACAGAGAGACACAGAGGAATAACCATAAAGAGAAGAAATATTAGCGCTGACTCATCCACCACAGGGGGATGCTCTACCCTCCCCTCCCTCCCTCCCCTCCCTCCCTCCCTCCCTCCCTCCCTCCCTCCCCTCCCTCTCTCCCTCCACTCCCCATCCGTCTCACCCTCCATCCTGCCCCACTCTCCCTACCCTCCTCCCATCTGAACTCTTCCCTCTACTCTCCACCACCGCCCCTCTCTCCCTCCACTCCTCGTACCTCTCGTCCTCTCCACCCCTCGCCCTTCCATCCCCAGGAGGAACGGTAATGATTTCTGTGGGGGTGCAAAATAAACCTGTCCGACCCAAATATAAATAACAGCCATTAAAAGGCAGTTCTTTTATGAGAAACCCCAACAATATACCGCATATATACAAGTTATTGGATTTCCATCCTGCTGAAATATGATGACAGACTCACCCCGGTATATCTGAAATGTGTATCGCCACAAACACTAGCTCTGTGAAACGGAAAGAGCTACTTTGGGTGTACTGTAACTACTTTTTGCCTCCTCGAGTTTATCTTTCACTTTTATTACTTTCACAAACTATTTCTTTGGGGATTGGGCTGTTTGGATGAAGAATGTTGAGGCTGGGTTTGGGGGTCAGCTTTAAAGAACCAACAAACTTTACCTCAACTTTCTAATGGAGAAGCTCTCTAAAGGTCTTTGACCCTGTCATGATGAATCCATTGTACTTTAAAATGGCAGCTACTGGGAACATAAGATGTTGCTGTTGCGGAAAATTTCCTCTATACACCATATCTTCTCAGTTGCGTTGAGAGAAACTTCTGGAGATCCTGAAGCCATCATCAAGGCCTCTTCAAGTCCTGGTCCTGTAGGGCAGAATGGTAACTGGATGGTCCAACCCCAAATGAGAACTTGCGATATTACGAATACATATATTACAAAATCCATGACATAAAATATCTATAACAATTATTAACAGTACATTTCTGCGGACGGATTGAAAAGAGTAGAGATCTTAGCTGAAATGAGTTTTGACCTTCATCCGAATCTTGTTACTTCTGACATAAATGAGCTTAGTGGGCAACACCCACCTCTCTGATCCTGACCTTTGACCCTGGCTTGAAAGGGACACACACACAGATCTGTGTGAAGGACGCCTGTTTATCCATAAACACCCTAATGATACACACATTCGCTAGCTTTGATGTCAGAAAGTACAAACGTCTCCGAGCAAAGGCATGTCATCTCCCAGACATATGATGTAACGATCGACGTCTCTCGGAGACGTCCCGCCCTCTTTCTCTCTCCCTCTCCGAATCTTCCCGCCTCCGCCTCTTTTTTTCCTCCATCTCTTTCATGTCAGTATCCCCTCTTAGCCCTGCCGCAGGGAAGTCCTGTGTTGTGCGTCAGAGAGAAGTTGACTTGCCTCTCTCTGACTGGATGACAGGTGACAGGCCTGACACACAGATTAGGGAAGGAGAGATAGAGAGAGTGAGAGAGAGGCCCGCATCACAGAATCGCGTGAATGGACAAGCTCGCTACGTTGGCTCTACAAACGATTTCAAGTTTTCAAATGTTACATGCAATCAGTTAATCCGCGGTTCAACTGAATTGTTATTGTACACACAGAAGATAGAGAGGGAGATAAAAAAGAAACTTGGAGTGAGGGGCGAGAGGCGTCTGTGTGCTGAAGCATCATAGCGTGTTCCCGCGCGTCGCTTTGGGGTACGAGAGATTAACCTTCCCAAACAAAGACGTTCTTCTTTTCATTCCCATTTGAAAAGAGGACGTGTGTGAAATGGTTGACTGGCATGCGAGTTTGGCTTTCAAGGCCCCAAACGAGCCCTGAGGACAGCTTAGGGCGTTGGTTAGACCTGAGGGTTCATTTCTGAGTCAGCACACACTTAACACTTACCCGCAATCGCCCCGGCGTACATCTCCCTCCCTGTCTCCCACCTTCCCGCTGTCCCTTGGCTTTGCTCTTTCTCCTAGGCTTCTCTATCCACCAACGGTGTACTCCCCTGCCCTTCCAACCCTCTCCTCCTGTCCTTCATGCCTCAGTGCCTTCCTCATCTCTCCCTCCCCTGCCCCATTCTTCTTAAACCTTACCTTGTTCACCTTCCCCCTCCCTCCCTCCCTCGCCCTCCTCCCTCCCTCCCCTGCCCGTTGTTCCAGCCACCCCTCCCTAGTTCACCCTCCTCCTTCAATCGCTCCCTCCGTCACCCCCTTCGCGCCCTCTCTCCACTCCCCAACCCTCCGCCACCTCTTCCCTGAGAGATCATCGGGCCCTGAGTGTCTCTGATCCTCCAGAGCCTGTCCCGTCACCTTGTCAATTAGTCCGACAGGCTGTGAAGCCTCAAAGAGGACAGCCTTCCACTTCCTGCCCTCCATCTACCTCTCCCTATCCTGCTCATGCTCTGTCTCCTCCTTCCCTATCTCTCTCTCTTCTTTATTTCTCTCCTTCCTCTCTCTCTCTTCTCCTTCTTCTCCCTCTCAATCCTTTGTTACTGTACTTAAGTTGGTTTTTCTGGTATCAGTACTTAACTTCATTATTTTAACTTTTTACTTTCAGTCCTTACATTTTTTTACACGAATATCTGTAGTTTCTACGTTAATTTTCAAGCCAGGCTCCTTACTTTGGTTTTAATCTGTATAATCTGTAAAATATGTTTTTAAGAAATATAATTTAAAGATAACTTTTTCATGATAGAAAATGTCAAATACAGCAAAAAATTTAGACAAATATACATCGTATATATATTTTTTTTTTCATACAATGTATTGTCTGTGTTGACCTTGGTTCTTTCCAGTAAATGGAGTAGGCTACCTGCTTTCTGCGTGTGTGCATTTGTGCATGTATATAAATGTGTGTGTGTGTGTAAAGAATGGACAGTTTAGAAAGATAAAGCTAAAAGGCCAGCTAGAGAAATAGCTTGGTCATTTTATATTCTAAATGCATAGAAAGGAATTGAAGGGATATTCATTGTTGCGAGTGTGTGTGTGTGTGTGTGTGTGTGTGTGTGTGTGTGTGTGTGTGTGTGTGTGTGTGTGTGTGAGAGACAGAGAGAGAGAGATATGAATTAACATGAGACCACCGGCTGCTGCAAGGTCAAGGCACTTTAAATCCGCTCACAAAAGCGAAAGAAATGAGATCCGAGCACGTGTGTGCGGGGAGGTGTGCTTGTGTCAGCACAGAGGGCTGCTCTTCAGATAGCTCTTTTAATTGGTGGATTGGTGGCTGTGAATGGAGATGAGATGGCTCTTTAGCCTGTGTGGAGATGGCCTGAGAGGAAACCTGTTGGCACATGTGGGATGTGACATCCAGGTGAGGGTGTCAGTGGGTCTCAGTTTCGTGTGTGTGTGTGTGGGTTTGACTTTGTGATTGTGTGTGTGTGACAAAACATGTGCCTGTGTGTGTGTGTGTGTGTGCCCTCCTTCCCCCGCCTCACACATGCTTCAGACTGGAGCTGCAGGACGGAGTCTCTGTTTGATGGGTCTCACTCCTCGTTTACTGTCGCATCGCTTATCATTTAGAGTCAAAACGTTCATTTTGTAAAAGATGTTTGCCTTGTAATTGATTTAATTAACTAGCAATTCAATTTATATTTCATTTAACTCTTTTAACACTTTGACCAGTCTTGCTCTGATATAACCCATAGACTCATATAACTGCAATTCCAGCATTTTTGGTTAATATTAACAAACTGTTCAGTTTACCTTTAAACCTAGGGGAATTACAGTTGGTTTTGGTTTGGTTGTTTGTCCAATATCAAGAAAATGTACATCTGTGTACTCTGTGTGTGACTGTGTATGCCTTTGTTTTAGTGTGTGTGTGCAAGTGTGCTTGTGTTTTTGTGTGTGTGGTAATGGCTATTTGATATATTGCCGTATAAGTCCAAAGTATTGTTTTGACGTGTGGAAAATGTTGCTCTGGTGACAGATTGATGTTGTTACAACGACCACAGTTACTTACTACTTTGACACACCTCGTGTGGCTGAGCTTGGTTGACCCCTGTTGTGCAGTCTGATGATGAAAAGCACACCGCTGTTACGACTGATGTGTTGGTGAGAACTTGTGACAAAGACACTTCAGGACAAAAACAGGAAAAACTTCTGATTGCATCACCTCCGTGTACTGTATACAAACAAAAGAATACCTGGCAAAATTGAATTTGCTGTTTGAGCCTTAGCACTAACCTCATGGAGCCATTTATAGAAATGGCGTGATTTGGCTCCATTTCCGCAACAGTATGTGTAACAGAGAGAGAGATTAGGGTGGATGCTGTTCCTATGATCCTACAGTGGAACAGCGAGCTAATAGTCCATAGTAAACACGCATTACCCTGACTCACTCACCAGCCCATCTAATAAGCCCTCATTTGAACACTTTGTCCTTCCCAATCAGTGTGTGTGTGTGTGTGTGTGTGTGGGTGCGCTCTTGTGTGTGTGTGTCCTCGCTGTGTTTGGTGAAGTTTGATTAACAGCTGAATATATAAGCGTGCGTGTTGTGTGTGTGTGTTCGTGTTGGGTGGAGGTAAAGGAGGAATGTGCAGGTGTGTGTGTGATTGTGGGTGTTGGATGAGGTGGGGCTTAGGGACAAATACAGTATGGCATGAGTGTTATCCAGGTCATCAGCTGATTCTACGAAGTGAGTGTTTTCAAGCTAGTTTAAAGGGAGTTGTCTGGGTGTGCATTGACACGTCCCTGTAATGGGATCTGCGTCGCAACCACCAACGTGTGTCGTGTGTGGGAGGTGTCCACTGGGGCCGTATGTGTCCTCAAGGGTGTTCTGTGGGCCCATCGCGGGCCCTGCCCTCCTCATCTCCCAGGTGGGTCCTATCGACAGGAACTGTGTGTTAACCCTGTGAGCCAAAGCCATTTGGAGTACACTCTTCCATCCTCCCGCGTACAACAGAAGAGATGATATCAGCTCTCAGCCCTCGTAGTCAATACTCTAACTGCTTTAATGACAAACCGGTGTTGTCTACCAGAAAGTCAGAAGACTGCTTCGCACGGTGCACCCCGTGTCCGTCCGTCCGTGTGTGTGTGTCTGAATGACCCTTCCTCGGAAACGAAAAGCTACTCAAGTTTAATCTCCTCAATCCTAAAGGTCAGCCCTAACCACACGCGCGCGCGCACGCACACACACGAACGCCCGAGAACGTACACGCCTACCCCGTTACTGGGAAAGCTTTCCTCCTCATACGGAGAGAACGTTTCAGCTGCAGCACTACGGACCTTCTGAACTCTGCACAGTGCCTTAAAAGCACTCCCACACACATTGTATCCTCCCTGAGAGAGTCTGAACAATGTTGTTTTGTTTTTCCCCTTGGAACTCCCAGTCATGCATTTCTCCCGTCTCCTTTGTTCGTTTTGCACACTGGCTTTCATGTGCAAGGACTTTTTAAAAAAATCGACAACACTTCGGATGAAAGCGGTCGCTCGCTTTCAAAGTCGTGTATGCCGCTGAAGGATGTGCACGCGCCAGGTTGCCGTGTGGCGTGTGTGAACTGTATGGCACGTTTGTCAGTTTCGAACCTTGATAAGAACGACATGTACCAAACGGAAAGATGTGGAGTAGAAGTAAGAATAATGACATTGAGTCTGACAGTCAGTGTTCCTGGTGTATAATCAATCCTGACATCTTTCATGAGAGTACATCAGTGTTTATTACACACAAACATGGAGAACCGGGTTCCATTGTGTTGCTGTAAGAACCCGGTTCTTATTTCCAGAACTGCTGCTACGAGTGACACCCTGTCTCTTATTCATAGACGAGCACTGTTATGCAACAAGGACTGACAGCTCTGGCTGTGTGTGTGTGTCTGTATTTCTTGCCTCGAGCCATCATTTGGTACCGGAAATTGTTGGTTTTCACACCAGAATATTCCCTCTCTTTCCATTCTCTCCCCATGTCCTCACACACACACACACACACACTCCTTCATTCTCCCCCACCTGTACATAGCATCAGTACATACCTCCACCTCGTAACTATTCAAACATGCAGACATCACGGCTCATCTAAAGCTGACCCTGCCGTTCATCTCCAGCTAAATCTCTTACCCCCCACTCAATATTCTTCATATCTTCTCTTCATTGGCACTTAATCAAACATCAAGCAGTAAATGATCTTCATGCCTCATTTAGCGGGCTCCTCTAATGAGGATGATACTGTAGGCGTTGAATTAGCCCAAATGAGCTGTGTTAATGGCTGTTTTCCCATCATATCTCTTTTTGTATTGCTAACACTTTGGCAATTGTCGTTTGTAATTCCAACGACTCCTCTCCAGGAATTCCATGCGTGTTACTACGTCGTCTTCCGCTGTTGTAGTTTCACGATGAGGGAACAGCAGTCTTCTGTGGTTTAACTGGTCGCTGTGTTTAGTTCTATGGAGATTAAACTGATTTATACTGTAGTTCTACTTCTTCTATGGTTGTAGACCCACAGCATGGAGCTAAAACAGCATTATGCTGAAATCTTGTCTGTGGTTGTATAGTACTATGGGGGAGAAACAGCATCACTGTGCTGCAAAGGACAATGAAGTACAAGGGTTGTTCTGGAGTATTGGATATCGGCTCGGTCAGAACAGTCCGATTTTGATCCTAGGATTGGTGAAAGATCCTCTGGAGGTTTGATATCGATGCCGCCGTTTCAAATCTTTGAAGTCTTTGAAGTTGTCTTCTCCTGGGAAGTTACTACACGCTGTTCCCCCTGCTACCAACCTCAGAAGAATGTGCCCTGCCCTGACACACTCACACACACGCACACACACACTCACTCACAGCAGATGTATTCATAACTCCTGTCAGCCAGCAAGCCAGGGCACAAGTTGAAAGGATTTGCTCTCATTAAACGATTGAAAGAGGATTTACAAAGGAAAAGACATGATATTATTTGATTGCCCGGGAGACAAAGACAGGAGCACCGCAACCTTCCAAAAAAAACACCTCACATCGCGATGTCACTCTGAGCTACTTGGCTTTTGTTATCTAACAGTAGTATCTAAACTGCCACAGTGTGTTTGCATGCAGTGGGACGGTGATGTTTGGATGAATTTGAGTGTGAAGCACTGTGGACCATCCATCACAGTGGACTCCTGTACAGGCCTCGGGTCATGAATAAGCAACTCACGGTGCTTCATTAGCCATGCGTAGCGATCGATACTGGAGACACATACTGGCTTCTGCTCTGGCTAATGTGGGAGAGAGAGAGAGAGAGATAAAGAGAGAAAGACGGAGACAGCATCAGACGGAAAGAGAACGAGAAGAAGAGAGCGAGAGAAGGAGGGAGACTTTATTGATTGGCGTGAAAGCGCCACAGGGATAATACAGGGAATGCCAATGTATTTACCCTGACTAGAGAATCATTTACACATAATCCATAATCCCACTGATCTCCATCCACTCCATCTTCTGCTTCACATTCTGCTCCTCTGCTCCTCCTGGGGTTGGAACGAGATTTGATCTTCCGCGTTTCTTTGCTACTGTAGCTTCTATGAATACACAATGGATCCCATCCCGCTAGTTGAATGTTTCTGTAGACTCCCAACAGACGTTGACTGCAGCCTGCATCCTTGAATCAAAACAAAACACGGCTTCTGTTGAGAGATCTGGAGGTACTCAAATAGAGACATGAAGACAGGCAGAGAAAGAGAAAGACACAGAGAAACGGAGAGAACAAGATACATGTCTGAATTTATAATGAGAGGTTTTGTGTGTCCTAACAGGTGGGACGCCAAAATAAACATTGGACCGCCCCAAAAAAGAAAACAAAGAAAGAAAAAAAAGTGGCTCGGCCAATGGAGAAGATGAGTCTGTCAGCTTCACAGTGACAACTCGGTGACTCGGGCATTGTGGGTAGAGGCTGGTCCAGGGTTCTTGGCGTGGGCCATCTGCTTGGGCCTGAGGGACATGAGCCAGCGGTGGACTTCTCCGCCTGCACGCGGAAACAAAGAGAGCAATCATCGTCTGCCAACAAACAGTTTGCTCACGACTTTGAATCAATGTGGAGTCATTGGAGTTAGAACAGCCCCTCTGGCCAGAGAGAGGGTTGAGGCTGGCGTTGTGGGGGTCGCTACTGCTAGGGGATGGGTGGGGGTGTTGTGTGTGCGTGTAGGGGTGGGTTTGTTTGTGTGTGTGTGGGGGGGGGGGGGGGGTAGAAGAGATGAGGGGATGGGCCTCGTGTGTTTCTGTAGGTTCCCTTTGGTTTGTTGTCCCCTGAACTGGCGTGTAAGTACTGTGCACAGGGAACACAGGGCACAATGCAATTCTAGTAGGCTGAAACTCTGAAATTTCTCAAGAAGGCTTTCAAAGATATAGCTTGTATGACCTGTGTTAGTAATACTACTTTTGGACACTTCGTTCCAACCCCCCCCCCCTTTTTTGGGGGGGGTTGGAACGAAGCTTTCACTAAAGCCGGGTTCCTGGCTTGGCGAAACGCAGCCCATACCTCGCGACTGTAATTCTCATTTAAAGTCAGTTCGAAAACGGTTTCATTATTGAAGGGGTGTGTGACGGACAACAGTTGTGTAGAGACTGAACTTAGGGCTAACTCAAGGAGCAACATGTTCTCACATTGAGTTGAGGAACAGACCTCGGGGCATGTGCTCCACTCATTATTGCTGAACAGGGTGTGTGTACGTGTGTGCCTATGTGTGTGTGTGACAGTGTGGTAGTGTGTCGAAAACAATGAAACAGATGATTAGAGGATACGAACTGTGTCTCAGGCAGCTTGATTCTCACTTCTCTGTGATCTCATTAGAATGGGTCAACAGAGTCATCACAACACCTGTGTGTGTGTGTTTGTGGTGGGGTATCCCAGAGTCTCATCTACAAACACACACACACACACACACACTAATTTTCTTCTGACACACGAGCCACCATCAACCACTGTGCCCTGATGAATTTTAATTATAGACTCCAGTAAGGCAGTGAAGTGCAAATTCAGACACGATGTGGCAATTACAGTCCTACCATGCAGCTGCCTCTGTGCTCGGGTCCTTACTTGGAAAGAGAACAGGAGTCCTTCTAATTGCCTGTTCCGACATCGACGTAAGAACATGCACCGTCGGTGAAAGGGAGGATATTGGAAGTTACATTCACGGTTGACCTAAACTGACTGTTCTATTCTAATGTTGTGTTGGTTTGTGGATGTTTGGGCTATTGTAGAGGCTACGGAGGGTGATGCAGGGCTGACAGGTAAAGGTTTGTGTGAGCTGTCAGGAGGTACGATAGCGAATGACTCAGAGTACAGTAGCTGTCAGGAGTTTGTGTGGGTGTGCATGTGCGTGGTGGGCCTACGTGTGCATGTGTCTATCTGCATGTTTGTGAGTGTGTGTGTGTGTGTGTTTCTGCGGTAGAGGTCAACAGTCTACAGGCTCCTTCCCGGTGTAAGCCCACAGCGTGACTCACCCAGCAGTGTTCACTCTGTGATATTTAACAAGGGGGAAAAAAACCAACATTTAACACACTCTGGAATCCCGGACACAATAACATTTAAACACAAACTTTGATGAGCTGCTTGCAAGCTGCTGAAATCGTTTCATGAGAGGATTAAATGTTCACAGCCCGAGGGCTCCCTGTTGGTTAAGGGAGAGCCGAGCGGTTGGTTTTATCGTGTGGCTGTTCGACTGCTCTCGTCAAGTTTCTAAAAGGGTAAATATTGACCTGAATACATTTGCAACTGCGAGGGTCGGGCGTAATCCTCCAGCGATGGACTCGAAGACCGAGGCCGTCCTGTTGACACGGTGTGGATGGTTTCCCAGACGAACAGCATGTTTCTGGGCGATTGTCATCCAAAGGTGAGGGTTTGGAGGTCTGTGGCGGGTGCGTGTGTTCGGGGGGCAAACAAGCTTTTGCGTTCAATAAACCCCTGCGACGGCACACAAGTCCACATTTAGCAGACGCTCTTATCCACAGCGACTTACAGTAAGTACAGGGACAATCTCCCCGAGGCAAGTAGGGTGAAGTGCCCTGCCCAAGGACACAACGTTGTTGCCGCCGGCCGGGAATTGAACTGGGAACCTTCAGATGACTAGCCCGATGCTCTACCCGCTCAGCCACCAGACTCTACAAAAAGAGCTTCCCCTGGGGCTGGGGGGAGGCTGGCAGACGAGCCGCAGCTGGAGGGAGCACACCTGAGAGTGATTTCTCATCGGGGGAGCTTAAAAGGACGGGGAGGGGCAGCACAGGGGGGACGAGTTAGCAGAGCGACGCTAGCTTCTGGCAGAGAGGCAGAGGGCTGAACCCCCCTCTGCCAAGGAGAGACCAACGCACCCACCCTTCCCCCGAACAGAGGGAACCAGGCCTGGCCTATTGAGCGGGCCCCGCCGCAACCAGCAGAAATGGCCCCCAACCAAGAGTTTGGTGTGTTTGGTTCGTGCCTTATAGGTGATCGAATAAACACCCTCACAGGCCTGCCCTGCCTCTGCCTCAGCCTCTGCCCGGCCTCCGCTGCCTTGTCTCAACCCCCAAGCACGTTCTCATGTACAAAGTGTGTGCGCGTGTGTGTGTGCGTGTGCTGACAGGTGCGGGCAGTCGTGAATCACATCTCAATCACGTCGGGGACGGAATGACAGCCTGATGGGGTCCGGGGTCCGATTGGCTGTGCTGTGTCCTTGGCGTGTCCACTGTTGAGTAGATCTGTCTGGATGATGGAGTAATGCACTCAGACGCTTGAAGATGGATGGGTGGACGGAGGGATGGATGGAGGGAGGAACAGACATACAACGGACAAAGAGCCAGGTCGTCAGGCCTTCAGGCGGGTAGAAGTGCAGGCAAATGGAAAGACACATACACACACGCCTGCACACAATCATTATTCTGGAATGGCTGACTGACAGCTTTTGTCTCTCTCCTCTTCATTAACGCACAGGCGTATTGTGCTGATGACCTCAGCGATAGTGTCAGGCTGCCAGGCGAATGAAAAAGGAAGGAGGGGGAGCTTTTTTTATTTTTTTTTATTACAACTTGTCATGACTCCATGCTGGGGGGGCCAGTATAGAGGGGCAGGGTCATGTGATAATGATGTGGCATCATGGGTAATGAGGGGCATGCAGCGGGTGGATGTCATACATCATTCTGTAACAGAGAGAGACGTTTTCTCTCTCTCTCTCTCTCTCTCTCTCTCTCTCCTCTCTCTCTCTCTCTCTCTCTCTCTCTCTCTCTCTCTCCTCCTCTCTTCTCTCTCTCTCTCCCCTCTCTCTCTTCTCTCTCTCTCTCTCTCTCTCTCTCTCTCTCTCTCTCTCTCTCTCCTCTCTCTGCTCTCCCTCTTTGTCCTCACGCAAATAAAAGTCACATTGAGAGGAGTGACATCTGGGTTGCTCCGGTCTGAACAGAGAGACTGTCAGTACCTGAGTTCTTGAAAGGGGGAGATGTGCTTCAAGCTGTATGCTCTGCAATCTAGTCTTGACCCCCCCCCCCCCCGCCCCGCCCCCTTCCACACACCAAGCAAACATCCCCCCCCACCCCTGTTGATAGCATTCCAAATCTCCGCAGTTGTCCGGTTCTCCTCTGTGTGTGGACGTGCGCGTGGACGTGTAAATCCTAGCAGGGCCTGCCAGGATGGCAAGCCCAAGCAATCGATCACCGCTGCGGTGTCATAGCGACGTGGCTAACGAGGAAAGCAGGGCAGACAAGGGGCCGAGACGCCCTCCCTGTTATCCCTGCCACCTGTCAATCAATCGGGCTGCCAGTGTCAAACACAAGACACACACTTCGGGATAAGAGGAGGTTGTTATCACCGCCGTCACAGGGGCTGAGGGAGCCCGCATGGACGGATCTGTTTTGCCGTGTCATAGAGCTGGATGATTGGCTGATGGCGCGTAAATTACCCGGCGACTGGACTGAGCTGTTTTGTCATTCGCCACCTGACGTGATAAATGCCTGCAGAGTGTCACGGCTGGTGTGACGCTGGAGGTCACCGGGCGAGGAAAGGTCGAGGAGGAGAGAGGCGGAGGAGAAGATGACGGAGGACGTGGGAAAGGAGCGGAGGAGCAGGCGGAGGAGGAGAAGGAAGGGGAGAAGGACGCGTTAAAGGAGGATGAGGAAGTGTCGCATTGCATAGCTAGAACCGAGGAGATGTAGAGACCAGAGTGGAAGAAGCGCATGGAACTTTGGGCCACTGTGATTCCCCTCCCTGCGGATCTTGGACATGGGGGGGAGTGGGGGTGGGGGGAGTGGGGGGAGGGAGGGGGAGGGGGGGGTGCAGAGCTCCTTTTTATTGCGGCTTCGGAGAGCAGCAGGTAATAGCCGATAATATAGAGCGCCTCAGATCATCCACTGTGGCGGCTTGTAATGTGAGACTGCAAGTCTCTTATGGTGGAGCTGGAAAATGAGTTTGAGGTAAGAAGGGGGGGGGGGGGGGGGGAGAGAGGACATTATAACAAGAGCTGTTCTGTGTTTTCACTTTCATACATGACAGACATGACATATGAAAAGGGAGCAGTAATTGCATTTTTTTTTCTCTCTCTCCTTCCCCTGGTTCATATTACGGGTGAAATATGATCGGGCCTGTCGCCTGTGTTTTGAGGAGGGGGGGGAGAGTGGTAGTGACTGCAGTGACAGCCAATTTAGCCGTGCAGAGACAGACTTGCCCCCCTCTGGCAGTATGAGGTTAGACCTGCCAGACTCACATCTCTCTCTCTCTCTGTCTTTATCTTTTTTTCTCTCTCTCTCTCTCTCTCTCTCTCTCTCTCTCTCTCTCTCTCTCTCTCTCTCTCTCTCTCTCTCTCTCTGTCTCTGTCTCTGTCTCTGTCTCTGTCTCTGTCTTTCTCTCTGTCTCTCTCTCTCTCTCTCTCTCCAATACCCTCCTCTGCTCCAGAGGTTGGACAGACATTGACCTCTCTCCCTCTCTCTCTTTCTCTAGTACTCTCTTACCCTCTTCCTTCTCTCGTTCCCGAGGTAGAGTGTCAGCCAAGTAATCGGAAGCAGAGATCACCCTCCTCCCCCCCCCCCATTCTATCCCTCCTCTCCCTTCCTCTCCCTGTCATCTTGTCTTCATTACGGCAAGAATAACTTACTCACACTGTTGCTCTCAGAACACGTACTCTGAAGGAAGAGAACATTTTGAAAAACAAAACCCTGCGCTATTGATCGAGTTTTCATAGAAAGTGTGTAAACCGACTTCTGACGGGTGTTTTTTTTTTCTTTTCTCCTTTGAAGACGGGTTTCTGTCTGAAACACGCCAGATGAGGCATCTCCAGGCTTATCACTGCGGACAGAGACAAACAGGTTGATCGTTTCAAATTTATAGTTATCTTTTGGCCTTCTCCTCAATTTTAACGAGGCTGTCGAGATGGACAGGATAGTCTCGCTGTACTTTACGATGGTGGAACTGGGGCAGGACTGACTGAGAGAGAGAAGGTCTTAAACTCTGTCAATCTGATTCTGATTTAGTCCAGGCCAATAGTTAAGGAATACACGTTACCCACCGAGAAATAAGTGTCCACCCTTTGAAATATTATTGTGAAATGTCTCACAGCTCACCACCACTTTTTATGTTACAGCTCTGCCTTGTTTCAAGACAAACTCACTCGACCTTCCTTACCAAACAGTCTACAATCTACGAGGGAAATCAAATTGTCTCCTGATAATTTGGGATTCTCTGATTATTCATGAATAACAACGACTTCAATTTGACATTTGAAAATGAAAATGGTTCTCACGAGATTGAGCGGAGCGTGTGTGTATGTGTTCACTTGGTTCCCGTGGCGTACCCCAGAAGAGTGGAGATGGAGATGCTTCAGCCCCAAGTCCAGGTGATGACTCACGTAGGATCCATAAGTCACTAATTTATCGATAAATCCATTCCATTTTCCGAGGCTGGCAATGAGATGAGATATGAGGGTAACTTTATTATCGTGCCTTGTCTCGCAGGGGAGTGCATGCCCATTTCACAAGCTTTAAATCAAGGGAGGGGCTGGAGAAATAGCAGGGCACAATCAGATAGCAGTCATTCCTTGGCTAACCTTGATTGTCTGTCTGTGTGTGCGTGAGAGAGAGAAACAGAGGGAGTGTGTGTGCATCTATGCTTTTGTCCATCTTGTCAAAGTCACTATGTCAATCCCGTAAGCTAGTCTGTGTGTGTGAGTGTGTGTGTGAGTGTGTGTGCGAGTGTGTGAGTGCGTGTGTGTGTGTGCGCTTCTAAATAATTTCATCGAAGGGACTAGTTTGGCTCCATATACCACCTTCGACAATGAGGAAGGTCATGTATTCACGTATTCCCATGCCTGTCATTAGCGTTCCCTCTGCGAATATTTGAGCAGCTCGTTTCAAAGAGGCTCCGCCCAGCCCTGTAATCTAACAGACAGTTAGAGGCCTGGCACACCCTCATGGGTGCTTCAGAGCTGCTCCCGCTAGGCCTGCACACACACACACACACACACACACAGGCTCACAATCAAGCAGACAGAGATGTGTGATTACATATGTGTGTGTGTGTGTGTGTCCGTCACAAGCAGTGCTCTGCCCTGCGCTGAGCTGTGTGGCTCAGTAGCATTACCCCGGCGGCCCAGTAAAACACGGCAGAATCTCTCTGATCTCCTCCCTCGATCAGACAGAAGCAGGCCTCCAGAGAACCTGTATGCCTCCAGGGCCCCAGATGAAATAATAAGACAAAACCCTTCTGCTGTTCTTTCAACCCTCTCTTCTTTTCTTCCTCTCCTCATCCCCCTCATCATGACAATCTGTGCGAGGCGCTGCATAAAAGATCACAAACAGTTCTCCCGCATGACCCAATCGCAGCCAATCAGAGGCGTTTGCCTGTGAGGGTGCCGGCTCCGTTCCAAACCTGGGGGCACTGAAGAAGAGCAACCTGACTGGCTGGCTGGGTTGTACACCTGGGCCATGTTCCATTCCAGAACTCAGAGGGAACAGGGGCATAGACGAGGTGTCAGTGTTTCAGGAATGTAATGCAGCCCCCTCGGATGTGCCCCAGTGAGAAATGAGCAGGTATGCGCACTTTTGCCCTGATGTAACCCAACAGCAACTCCCAGAATTCTCATGTGACGAACTGCTGTCCCGAGATGAAGCGGAGGATCAGTGCCGCAGTGACAGGTCATGGGATCCTGTTGATAAGAGATTCAAAGCTTTGATATTTCTCCTCCTCCTATTCCCCTTCATCGTCTTCACCTCCATCTTCCTCATCGCTGCTTCCTCCTCCCCCTCCTTCCCCTCTTCCTGTGTTTGACCCTTTCTCCTTCTCCCTCTCCTCTTCCTGTCTCCTGCTCCTCCTCTCCTCATCCCCCAGCACCCCTCACCGAGGTTCATGTCCCGCTCTCTGTACCGTGACTTGATATGCTGTGTACCAACTAGGTGAACCTGAAACCGGCTCGTGCTTCCAGCGTTCTTGTTTCAAGGAATGCTCGAGATTTGCCCCGGGACACGCGGTTTGGCGAGGCCAACTGACAGGTCGCCACTCTCGTTCTCACGATCCCATCGCGAAGTCACCACCAGGTCGAAGGTTTCCCTCAGGCTATCATCATTTGTGGCATGAAACTGGTTTTACTGAAAGAAGATAAGACACTTTGCAAGATTTTCGAGGAAAAAAATGTTAAAGAAAATGTCATCAGCACCTATTCTCAGAAAGGGCCCACAAGTTGGGACGTTTCGATTCACAGCTCATTAACATGACATGAACATTTGACTCGTTCACCCAAAGCGAAATATAAATAGTACATGTTGAATGTAGAGTAGAAGATAAAGGATCAGAAGTGCATCGTTAACAGATAACAGTATTTCGGTGGTCAGAGTCAAGGATCTCTGTGTTTAGCAGGCATTGAGCGAAGTACCCACAACTCAGCCACCAGGCACAGCACAACGACAATCTCGACTACAGTGCGACAATAACACATTTGTTGTTGTGGTCTCTTACAAGACGGTGGTGTGACAGGATCTCAAATACAACGAGACAAATTTGCAGCTCTTCCTGAAGACAATTGACTGTAAGTGCTTCTTCCGGGGCACGTTGTTGTTAAATTGTGCAATTTCCTCCGTCGGAGGGACCATTCCGGATCCTCTTAGTTCAAGGGCAACCCTCAGCTGATCGGAAACAGCACCGTCGTAAGAGGAAAGGTCACAGGCAAGGGTAATTAGTGAACGCTCATTTGTTTTGTGCATGTTGATTGTTGTTGTCTTCTGTTGGAGATAAGTATTCTCATTAACTATTAAGCGAGGAGGAGCGGTTTGCTTTCAACATCGTCTCTTTCCCAGTCAAGCTAGCTCTATAAAAAAAAAGCTGTTATTGTTGTCGATGATGTGAGTAAAAGGCACGTGCCCAAAAGCTCAGCCAGGAGCTGCCTATTCAAATGAGCTACTTCAAACAACAATAACCACCCACACATGTCGGTACAGGGACATAACACTCTCTGGCTTTGTGTGTGTGCCTGTGTGTGTGTTCTGTTTGGGCATGTGTGTACGAGGGTGTGTGACTGAGAAAGCCCAGATGTGGGAGGAACAAAGGGAAATACTGTGCGTTGCACACATCCGAGTTTGCCTTCTTAGAGGAGGAAGGTTTAAGGATTCAGAAGACACAAACGATAACACACATCCAGTGTCTGCAAACCTATCTCACACTCTGCAATCACAACTTGTGTGTGATGGGATTTCAAACGTTCTCTCTTGAGAACTATATGAAATTCTTTTAAGTATACCTATTTCAGCGAACCGTGGCCTCAAAAGAGCGTTAAACAGAAAGCTTGTCTTGTTGTGTTTTCCCTATTGACATGACCTGTGGCTGTATGCAGACTCTGTCCATCCTCCAGTTCCATACACACCGCAGGATCTGGGAATCTGCCTCTCGTGATGTGTGGGCGGACAGTTCCACGGCAACACAGTTCCCGAACCACCAGCCAAGTTAAGAATAGACCCTACCCTCGCTTTATATCCAACCACCCCAGTTTTGGTCCTGTTATACACAGACCACATGTAGATTTGGAGATGGTGTTTTATATGGAAAATCGTTGTGACTGTTGACCGTAGAGTTTATGGGGAATTGCTTGGAGCCTGTAGAGATCCTCATCGGTGTTGTCCGACAGCAGGGCTATCCAATCATGTTCCTAGAGGGCTCAGCTCCTGCAGAAAAAAAAAATGTTTTTGCATCAAATATGCTAGATTAGTCTTTGAGTGAGAAAACCATACAGCATGGAAACTCCCAGGAACATGGTCAAAGAACCCTGCCCCATGGAATATTGCATGGCATATTGCCTGATGGAGTGATTTGGGATCACCATGTTAACTCACTGAGCTGAAGCCATTCCAACTGTTGGAGCTGTTTCTAACCAAGCACCTCTGTTCCACGCACAGTCATCAGAAAGCTATCTTCCCAACCTCAGTCTCTCAGTCCCAACCATCTCTTCTGACAGACCTGCATCTTACCCAACATCAGCCGCTCTAGATGCTCAGTGATAGAGGTCAGCCTCCCAGCCTCCCAGCCTCTGTTCCCCTGCTCCGTTGGCCCCGCCTCCTGGGTCGCCCTCCAGACTCGTTCCGTCCTCCAGATGCCCGGTGTTCCCGCTGGATACATTTGAGTTTTGGGATCCTGTCCGCCTGCTTTCTCCTGTGTTTGGGCCCTCTTCTGCTCCCCACGAAAAGAAGGTTCTGACCCCCAGCCTCGAGACCTAGGAGACGTCAGCCCCCAACCTCCCAGCCCACATCAGTCTAACCCCCATCCTCCCAGCCGATAATATTCGACAGTATCTTCAAGCCTATACGATTCTAACTCCCAGTCTTCCAGCGATTCAAACCTCCCCCGCCTCCTCCTAGCCTCCCAACCTATTATCCTCTCTGCTTCGCTTCTCTAATGCGGATGAGAGATTTATCTTTGTAATCCTCCTGCGATATTAACTTCCGACACCTTCATTCTGCTCGAGGTTTTCGTCTCCACTGACCACAGCTCTAGAACGAGTGTCCATCTTGTTTTTGGTTTAACCTGCCCTAATAGGCTGAACTCTGGGTCTCTATATTTATCATGAGTGCCACTGGTGGCAGCTAATAAAACTGGCAGGATATTTCCAACGGGGAATGGGATTTCTAAATGAAGGTTATGAAACGCCTTGAATTTAAGTTTCTACTGTAATAACAATATAAATTCTCTCCCCAGCGCTGTCTTAACAGCTTTGCAAGCTAGTCAGCTCGTAAAAAAAAAATTCCAGTCAGGATGCTTACAGGCCTTATTAGATATTTTGCTTGCAATTATATTGCAACGTCTGGGCTTTGAAGTGAAGCATAACGTTTGTTGTGTTTGCTTTCGGCCCATGGCCAGTCAAAGCAGTTGTTATGAAAAATGTGAATAACCTAAACCACATTTTATGATGTCATGTTGTTTTTACAGGGAGACCTTTTAGAATACATTTCGCCTGTGCGTCCATAATCATTGTTCCAGTAAACATGGGCGTATCAGAAGCAGATGATTCACAGCAGTAAAAGATTTCTCATGAATTAAACATCAAGAACACAACATCAAGAGGCATTCGTCTGTAAAAAAAATATTTGATATACAGTATATTCATGCCCGATATATCTGTGACCAACCAGAGGCCAGATGGACACAGAGACTGACTTATGATGTCATCCGTGTTTGCCTAGCCTCTGATGTCAACCGTGGGGATACGGAATGACGTCATCGCATTTCTTCCTTACAGCACATGAATCAAGCTCAAAGTTGATGTCATAACTATTCACTTCGCTTCGCAACTTGAAGATGGATCGAGAGCATGGAGGCCCTCTCTCTGCCCCCTTGGGGAATGACTGGGCCAGGGAGGGGGTGTGAAAGGCAGGCTTTATTAGGTTTTGATGAGGCTTCGCTAAAGATTGTGACAGATTATCAGTCAAAATGTGGAGGGCGGTTGGGGGGGGGGGGGGGGGTGTAAAGTTCGAGAGGGGTCTGTGTGAGGCAGACAAAAGGAGAGAGAGGAGGGTGGGCTGGAAAAGTTCAGGCTGAGAGCGTAGGATAGGAGAGTGGCATAGATTGATGGATGGATAATGTTATGCCCTACAAAGATGCTGCCAAGGATAGCTCTAAAAGGAAGAGAGGATAAGGGAAGGAAGAGTGAGGAGGGGAGGAAGAGTTCTCTCCATCTGAAGGCTGACCTTGGAGACATTTTGTCCTCTATACAACAACACAGTCCTCCTTAACGATCATGGTCTGTAGTTTAATGCTGCAACCCCCCCCCCCCCCCAGAGGGCTCGGTTCACCTTGGCCAGCCTGCCTCAGTCTGACAGGTAAGGTTGGTACAGTACCTGCAAGGGCATCTCTCCATTTCTGGGGTCTCATTAAACTACATTTCCCATCATCTCTCCATCACTGTTGTTATCAGCACCCCACGTGTTGTCTCTCAGCAAACGGCAGACCTTTTTAGCATCATCCCCAATGCTTATTACATACGGAGATTAGACAGAATTCACGAATCAAACGGCGTGATGAACGTTTAGAGCGGGATGAGGCCAAACTTCGGCCTGACTCAGCGGCTCCGGTTGACCCTGTGTGTCATCCCCTCCTCCCCCCTTCCCTTCCTCCTCCTCCCTCCTCCTCTTTCAGTCCCAACCCAGAGTAGGAAGCGAACCGCAGCTTAGCATTTCCAGAAGCAGGCGATGTTAAACAGGGTCCTTAGAACCCTGTGACCTGGGGGAGCCCCGGAGGAGGGTAGGGAGGGGGGTGGGCGCACAACACCCAGTCTCGCAGCCATTCATCACTTCCAACCCCCACCCACCCCCCCACACACACTCTCGCAAGGGGTCCACTGCCATCCAGCGACCCCTTAATGTGAATGCCTATTTATGGAGAAATTCGACTAATTTCAGTTGTCAGTTGGTGATGGATTCAGAGGAGTAAGGAGGGTAAAGTAGGGTGAGTTGGATGACGGGATTGGGGGGGTTGGGGAGGGTAGTGTGATCCTGTAGAGCATGATGGATTGCGAGGCCGGCGTGCGGGTGATGGGGTAGGCGCGGCTTGGAGACATGGGTTAATGCGGAAATAACAGGACGCTAGGTTATGGGTTTGTGTCACGAACCAACTCACCCTCTGGTCGGCAATTACCCTGCACTAGGCAGATCAAACGTGGCTCACGGACACACACACACACACAGAGCACAGAGAGAAACAAAGAGGACTGGCCTGGAATATCAATTAAGGAAAAACACAGTTCCACTGTTAGACTGAATTGAGCACTTCAGACAAATTAGGCCTGGTGTTATTTTCCCCAGACGGCGACTACATCTACAATCCAGTCAGAGTAGAGTAATGTCATGGAGATTGTGGTGAACATGTGGTCTCACTGAAACGCATTTGTCTAATGCGTGCATGACAGGGTTTCATCCCAAACACATCGCACTTCCTATCCTCAGCTGCTCCCACACCCACCAACACAATTCACAAGAACCTGGTATGTCCGTCTTTGCGAGTCTTTGCAGTGCATCTTACAGTCAAACATGAAAGCGTTTTGGTTGGGAAACGTCGGTATTTTCCATGGTGTCAGGTGTCATGGGGTCTATTTATATCAGCCCGGAATATTCCATGGGAGTGTTTTTGACCCTTGTTCCCTAACCCCTGACACCCAGCCTGTCAACCCTGGTGGGTGACCTTCAGTCTGCAGTATGAGAAGGTCAGCTATGTTGGTTGTTGTGGTGGTTCAGAAGTGTCTCACAGCTGGGAAATGTTCTCTTCTCACTTCAACAGTTCTGAGCTCATTAAATACTGACCTTCACCAATGTCACAGCTGAGAAGGCCCTCTTCTTGTATCTTTTTCTCTGTGTCTCTCTCTCTCTGTCTCTGTGTCTTTCTATCTCTCTGTGTCTCTCTCTGTCTCTCTCTGTGTCTCTTTATCCGTCTCTCTATCTGTCTCTCTCTCTCTCTTCTCTCTCTCTCTCTCTCTCTCTCTCTCTCTCTCTCTCTCTCTCTCTCTCTCTCTCTCTCTCTCTCTCTCTCTCTCTCTCTCTCTCTCTCTCTCTCTCCCTCTCTGTCTTTCTCTATCTGTGCCTCTCTCCCTCTATATCTCTCTCTCTTTCTCTCTCTGTCTCTCTCTCTCTCTGTGTCTCTCTCTCTCTTTCTGTGTGTCTCTCTCTCTCTCTACCACTTGCTCGGTGCTGAGCTCACATGTCACGTCACTTTTTTGTTGGTCTTCCTCCTCTCCTGCATCCATCACTCCAGTGTTTGGCTTCTTGTGGCAGATGGAGCGGTGATGAGCAGCACAGCGTGGCTCCTCCTCTGAGGGCCTTAGCACGTGTGGATCGCTCACACACGTCTCCACTTTTACTGTCATGAAAGTGGCTCGGTTTAAAAAACACTGAATAACGACTCGGTAAACCTTAACCTCCGGGTGCTGCTTGGGTTAGATGAGACAGATTGATGAGGCCTTTCAAGTTGATGTAATTACATTTCTGCACAAACAAGCCGTTCTTCCCCTAACCATAAGTGATGGAATCGCCGTTGCATCTGCTGATGGGGTTTGAATCAAATGTAGCTTTCATGTTGCCGTGTGTGTGTATGTGTGTGTTTGTATGTGTGTGTGTGTATGGTCTGCATGGGGATGTGTGTCTATGTGAAATCTCTTGTGCCTTATTGACTTAACTGGAGCCAATGTACTGACATATGCAAACACCCCTTACGAATTTGCGCTGAACTCCATTGATCTGTCACTTTGAAGCTGCTCCCTTGTCATCTTCTCATTAAAACGACTTTGTGTTTGCCTGTGTGTGTGTGCGTGCATATGTGTGCAGTGTATGTGTGTGTTTTGGGGATAACCTCATTAAACCGTGCTTCTGTGTGTGCTCTCGTGGTTAAAAATTCTCTGTGTGAGCCTTCAGTTCAGTAGCCAAACGAGTGTGTACCATCAATCTGCTATTTCACACAGGAGAGAATTTAATGGGAACTTGAATTGTGTCCCAGATGTATGTGTGTGACACTGGTAGGTCTACTGGTGTGTGTGTGTGTATGTGTACTGAAGTGTACAAGCATTTGTGTGAGAATGTGAACCTGTGTGTGTGTGTTGGTGTGTGTGTGTTGGTGTGTGTGGTGTGTGTGCCCTTGAGCAGGGTTTGCAACATTTTCAACCTAACAGCTTGCAGTAATGCAGTGTCCCCCACACTGCACATTGAGTAAATGCGTCATTATGTAGAACAGCAACAGCAGGTCCCTCCAGTAATATACAGTATGTCCACCAGGGAGGCTAAATCACTCCGCCGCATAGGGAAAGCATTTAAACCGCCTTTAATCATGATTAATATCCCTCCACCACAACACAAAATAGGACTCTCAACAATGCCATCCATCACAAATATGAAACCGTATACTCAATAACACTTAGATTGCATTCAGTAATGTAGCCCACAGTGCAGAGGCTGCTGCGGTTTAGGGCAGTGGTGATTGTGTATTTGGACAGAATGGAAAACCGTACAGTGTTGGAATGAAGAGACTGAACTTCTATTCCCCAGGTAGCCACTGAAGAAACACACACTCCCACAGACAGACACACACAAACACACACCTGACCCTGTGTCCTCACAGAACACAAGAGCTCTTCTCGTTCCTCTGTGGTGAACATCTCGTGTTGGTCCAACGTCACCTGGAGACATACCACACCAGGATTCTCCATTCCTGAGCTCCTTCCCAAAGTGAGTGACAGGAAGGTGATAATGGCCTTGTACCACTCGTAGACACACACACAACTGCTGTATGTTTACACACACACACACACACACACAAATGAGTGTGAAGTGGAACACAAAGCCAACAGGTTTCACAGAGTGTGAAACCAAGAAGGTTCTCGCCAGACCTCCTCTCCTTGGCAGGGGAAGTGGAAGGCTCTGGAAAGTGTTTTACTGGGGGTCTTCTGTGTCCACTTCTCCTCCTCTCATGGTCGTAAGTCCACGTTCTCATCGTTTGCTTCGTGGAGTGTTTGTGTTTGGCCTGCACAGCTGCGTAGTGTCAACGCCCTGGGAGGTTTGACACCTTTCACACACACACACACACACACACACACACACACACACACACACACACACACACACACACACAGACACTTCTGGTAAACAAGATAGTTCAAGACAGGGTCTGGGTCTGTTGCTACAACGAGGGCCGATGCCATGTGACTGGAAGGTTCAGAGAGGGTTTACTCTGTCATTAGAGGAGGAGTGTGACCCGACGGCCCCAACACGTCAACATGGGTGTTTCCCCCTCTGGGGCGATGAGAAGCCTCGGTCGGCCGGACACAACGCTAGCCCCAGGGCCCCTGGTGTTGACGCGGTTGCTATGGCAACGCGGTGTTGTTTGGGGCCGGGGTGTAACGGAGTGGGCCGGGGGGCCGGCGTTGGAAAGGGGGGGGGGTCGTACGCGGGGAGTTTCGTTTGGGCTAGTCCATGTTTGCGTGTACAGAGACTGTCCGTGGAGGAAGAGGTTGTGTTTGCACACGCACACACACACACACACAGTGATCATATTTATCATTCTAAGGAGACGTTCGATGTTGGGTTCCATCAGCCTTCCGACCGTGTCAGCAAAAACGATGCTGGAAGAGGAAGCATCATTGTTTATGAATCGCAAACGCCCAGCAACGAAACGCTTTACGACTCAATATGCAACGTAGTGATGAGATCTCAATTCAAACCTATCACCCCCCCCCCCCCCTCCCCCCTCCCGCCACTCAGCGGATGATTTAGCTGACTGGCACCAGCAGAAGGTGGAATGTGATTTCTAATGAGACATTGAATTACTGAGTGCCAGCGAGGGAACATAAACTCACTGCATTTAAATGAGGTGATGTTTGGCACTTAGTCAGTTGATAAACCAACAGGAGGTGTGGGTTTCACAGCCTGAGCTGTGGCCTGGGACTCGGCCTGTTGCTGGGGTCTTGGCCTTGGCTTGGGTCTGTGTTTGGGGTCTTGTCCACTGTATTGAATTTGTTTCTGTCACTAAACTATAATCTGTTCTAAGCCTGGTGTCTCTGGTCTGGGCCTGGTGTTTCTGGTCTGGGCCTGGTGTTTCTGGTCTGGGCCTGGTGTCTCTGGTCTGGGCCTGGTGTTTCTGGTCTGGGCCTGGTGTTTCTGGTCTGGGCCTGGTGTCTGTCGGCTGGGCCTGTGTTTCTGGTCTGGGCCTGGTGTTTCTGGTCTGGGCCTGTGTTTCTGGTCTAAGCCTGGTGTTTCTGGTCTGGGCCTGTGTTTCTGGTCTGGGCCTGGTGTTGGGCCTGTGTTTCTGGTCTGGGCCTGGTGTCTGTCGGCTGGGCCTGTGTTTCTGGTCTGGGCCTGTGTTTCTGGTCTAAGCCTGGTGTTTCTGGTCTGGGCCTGTGTTTCTGGTCTGGGCCTGGTGTTGGGCCTGTGTTTCTGGTCTAAGCCTGGTGTTTCTGGTCTGGGCCTGTGTTTCTGGTCTGGGCCTGGTGTTGGGCCTGTGTTTCTGGTCTGGGCCTGGTGTCTGCAGGCTGGGCCTGTGTTTCTGGTCTGGGCCTGTGTTTCTGGTCTAAGCCTGGTGTTTCTGGTCTGGGCCTGTGTTTCTGGTCTAAGCCTGGTGTTTCTGGTCTGGGCCTGTGTTTCTGGTCTGGGCCTGGTGTTGGGCCTGTGTTTCTGGTCTAAGCCTGGTGTTTCTGGTCTGGGCCTGTGTTTCTGGTCTGGGCCTGGTGTCTGTCGGCTGGGCCTGTGTTTCTGGTCTGGGCCTGTGTTTCTGGTCTAAGCCTGGTGTTTCTGGTCTGGGCCTGTGTTTCTGGTCTGGGCCTGGTGTTGGGCCTGTGTTTCTGGTCTAAGCCTGGTGTTTCTGGTCTGGGCCTGTGTTTCTGGTCTGGGCCTGGTGTTGGGCCTGTGTTTCTGGTCTGGGCCTGGTGTCTGCAGGCTGGGCCTGTGTTTCTGGTCTGGGCCTGTGTTTCTGGTCTAAGCCTGGTGTTTCTGGTCTGGGCCTGTGTTTCTGGTCTAAGCCTGGTGTTTCTGGTCTGGGCCTGTGTTTCTGGTCTGGGCCTGGTGTTGGGCCTGTGTTTCTGGTCTAAGCCTGGTGTTTCTGGTCTGGGCCTGTGTTTCTGGTCTGGGCCTGGTGTTGGGCCTGTGTTTCTGGTCTGGGCCTGGTGTCTGTCGGCTGGGCCTGTGTTTCTGGTCTGGGCCTGTGTTTCTGGTCTAAGCCTGGTGTTTCTGGTCTGGGCCTGTGTTTCTGGTCTGGGCCTGGTGTTGGGCCTGTGTTTCTGGTCTAAGCCTGGTGTTTCTGGTCTGGGCCTGTGTTTCTGGTCTGGGCCTGGTGTTGGGCCTGTGTTTCTGGTCTGGGCCTGGTGTCTGCAGGCTGGGCCTGTGTTTCTGGTCTGGGCCTGGTGTCTGTCGGCTGGGCCTGTGTTTCTGGTCTGGGCCTGTGTTTCTGTGTCTTTGTCCTGCAGCGGTTAGCAAAAATCTAAGACAAAATAAATCAAGTCAAGGCACTTTATTTACACAGCACATTTCATACAAGAGGCAGACTCAATAAACTTCACACAAAAACATGTCATATCAAAAAAATACAAAAAATACCCTTTAATTAAGAAATAAAAGTAAGAATTTAAGCATTATATGAGCAAAAAATCTAAGTGCAACGTTTGGAATATAGCCAAAAGCAATGGTGAACATTAACGTTTTTAATCCAGATTTGAAAGGTTTTATGTTGGAGCAAGTCTCAAATCTTCTGGAAGTTTATTCCAGCAATTTGTTGCATAGTATCTAAATCCTGCTTGTCCATGTTTTGACTTGCAGGTAACAGATAACCTGAGGGGTCTGGAGGGTTCATATTTGAAAAGTGTTACAGTGATGTATTTTGGCCCCCAAACCAATGATTTATAGGTGCTCAGCAATATAAATTCTCTTCACAGGGAGCCAATGTAAGGATTCGAGAATGTTCAACGCTATTATATTTTGTTTTTTGTTAGGAATCTAAGTCACACCATGATGAAATCCCCAAATAGAATGGACTCCTGTTGTTATTCACGTGCACCACACACTTGCAGTAATTTCTATTTCTATTGCAATTATTTATTTAATAATAAGTAAATAATAAGTCAAAACATCCCCACACATGCCTACTTCCTGTCCATTGGCCAATCAGAATCTTTCCAACATAAACAGTGAGGACAGCGTTCACATGTTAGTGAGAACAAGGTCCTTTTTAATGGGTGGGAACGCGATGTGGGAAAGACAACAAACTGGGTGCTTTGGTCTTTGACCCCCTCCAGCAGAGAGAGGTCATGCTTTACGTGAAGCAGTTTATTGATGTGAGATTACACAGATGGGGGGACCTGAGCCTATTCTTCCTGGATGTAATTTAGAAGCATCCAGAATATCCCACATGTGTTCTGCTGCTTTTGAAACGAGAGAATCCTTGTCTGTGTTTTCCAGCGTCAACGTTTGCCAACTCCAGATGTATTCCAGCTAATTAAAGACCATATTACTATACATATGTGACATGGATAATAGTACAGGAAAGACTTGAAGAACTCAATTTGATTGGCAGTTTTTCATTAAAATACCATTTGGCAAATCTTCCGTAGCGTATAATGAATGTCATCCGGTGCATATTGAGTTTTGCTGGCGTTCTTGAAGTGTCAACATTGGCAATCTGACTGTCTCACCTTTTTAATCTGTACATGTCCACCATGGAAATTAGAAAGAGGTCCTATCGCTTCCTGTCAAACTACTTCCCCCTTCGTCTCTTTTAATATGGTGTCAATAAAATAAATACTCCACCTCCCAACTTTTTCTCTTTACCCAACTTCTGTTATCATACATCTGCTTTATTTCTACCTCCTCTCTGCCTGCCTCTCTATTTTCTCCCCCTAAAAATGCATTGGTTCCAGTTTGTTTAACCTCCAGTGGAGGTCTCTGATAAGGGTAGACATGGAGAGCCCAGCTCCGGTCAGGTCTGGCATATGAGGTGGAAGAGACGGAGGAGGAAGAGGAGGAGGTGAAGAAGGTGGAGGAGCAGCAGCAGAAGGAAGAGGTAGAGCCGGTAAAACAAAAGTAAATGAGAAGTTGAGGAGCTGAACAAACAGTGGCAGGTTGAGAGGAAGGAGGAGGAGGAGGAGGAGAGAGAGAGAGAGAGAGAGAGAGAGAGAGAGAGAGAGAGAGAGAGAGAGAGAGAGAGAGAGAGAGAGAGAGAGAGAGGAGGGGAAGGAAGAGGAGGAGGGGTCCACTTACTGCATAGGCTCCCAGTATTTCCTGGAGTTCTACCAGTGGATTATAACACTTTCAACCAGCGAGAGAGAGCAATGCACCAGTCTGTGGTGGGCTTGGGAGGGGGGTTGGTGTGGCGGTCTCCCCAACTGCGGTGGGGCTTTTATGGGCTTGGTGGGTAAGCTGGGTCAGGTGGGGTTGACAAGGGCCTGGCAGATTCTGCCACCCACAGTTCCTGCTCCAATTTCAGGCTAATGAAAATGAAATCAGCGAGGTGGAACTGGAACAGCTCCCAATCTCACTGAGAGAGAGAGCGAGAGAGAGAGAGAGAGAGAGAGAGAGAGAGAGAGAGGGGGGGGGGGGGGGTGAAAAGAGTTGGAGAGAGTCAGACACAAAGATAGAGAGACCCTGATAGAGGTGAGAGAGAGTGTTTGAGAGGGGGGGGGGGGGGGGGGGGTTGAGATATACTCAAACTGGGGTTCTTAATCAATCACCTTCATTTTTCATGTGCAACTTGGTGGGTTTGACATATTAATCTCCAGTTAATCACCGGGTAA
The DNA here is from genome assembly GCF_021917145.1 of Hypomesus transpacificus. NCBI lineage: Eukaryota > Metazoa > Chordata > Actinopteri > Osmeriformes > Osmeridae > Hypomesus > Hypomesus transpacificus. Next base: position 2,809,125 of record NC_061081.1, on the reverse strand, counting down.
GAATATGATGGATTCATCATCGGATTATCAGTAATGGTCACGTTTGCATTGTTTATAGATCCTTCAACCCTAGCGAGACAGAGATAGAGTGAGAGGTAGATCCAGCGGAGAACTGTCTGAGATCATCTCATCATAGCTTCTGATGAATGCCTTTCTGTGAGCTATCGATCCTAACAACGTCTTAATGGTTGCATAGCTGGATCGATGCAAGATTAACCAATACAGATGAGGCATTGAGATACTTTTGGAAAGCTTTCTTGACGTCAAATACAAATTCAACTGAATTTGTCAAAAAATCGAGAGCACCTTTGGTTGAAGAATTTTTCAATAACCGAGCCTTGCATCTAGTCGTCAGTATCTTGCCAAGTTCTTCTATTAAAGCCTCCAGTATTATATATCCCAGTATTCCTCCCGTGTCTACGTTTTTACGACGGAGAAGATACACTATTCAGAAGTAATCAAAGTTACATGTCAATAGCTAACTGTCTAAAACAATCTTTTCCAAGTTCAGTTCCAAGCATTCTGTGGTTGTGTTGGACTGCGGGGGTTTTCTATTACAGTTGTGCTGCTGCCTGATCTTATAGCATCATGCTAGGAAACACTAGTCTGGGAACCTGAGGAGTCTGTGAGCCCATATTTTATTTTCGAAGATAGGTCTGGCCTAGCCTGGCTGCCAGCCCAACTTCTCCCCGCCCCCAAAAAAATTTGGTCAGGAAGTTGGGTCTGGAGGGTCTCGTATTGGGGACCAACTACAGAAAACTAGAATCTGGGCGGACCAATGAAATTGCCAGGGCGGGCTTTATACGATGATGGACAGATGATCAACAGTAACGTAATCAACAACGTCACAAATTCGTTTTCAACAAACAACATATTACGTTGCTCTGATTGGTTGTAGGTCTATCCAATTGAGCGAAGAGGCATTTGTTTTCCAGGCTTGTTTGAAACACGCCCCGTAGTCAAAGCCCAACGGAGAGTTCTCAGACTCATATTCTGTCTAGAATTATGAGTATGACAACGTCAGGCTAGGTCTGGCCACCCTTCCATTCAAACGGACTTCCCTCAGACTAAAATGTGGGCAGGCCAATCAAAAATGTTTATCAGTTATTGCGCGGGTATAATATTGTAGCGACCCAAGGGGGGGCGTAGTTTGTTCCATTGACGCTGTTGGCGCAAGGGATCGTGGGTGCTAGATATTCATGTTTTATTAATGTTGTGTGCATGTTTCAGTTGAGTGTCGTCGTTCGTTTTATGAGGTTAGTTAATTGATGATGTTAGCGACTATGAGTTGTTGTTACCATGACTGGGAACTATACGTGATTTAATGACTGACAGTTGGCAATCACGTGTGTGCAGCCTTGTGACAATAATAGCCTATAGAGGAGCAGTGTATGTGACGCAGGTCAAAAGGGTCCTCTTCGCTGGGGCCCTGGCTATTAGTGTAAACGTCTGGTTAATAATGAAGTCAAGGTTTATTTAGTTGGTTGTATCTATCCAATTCTACCCAATTACATCCAAAGGCAATTCAGTCTGCACCAGCTGATAACGTCCCTTTGATGCTGAAAATGAACTGAGAGGTTACAGACTAAAAGGCGTTTCCGTTTTGTAGCTAACACTGCACATTGCTAACAATTGCCTCCCTTACCCTAACCCTCTACTATTCAACCTGCTCACAGTTACCCCCTGGCTGTTACGATGCCAATGGCCAAGTCGCTGGGAAAAGGCAGTAAAAAAAACACTACTGTTACAGTTAGGGGTCAGATGGCTGAGCGGTTAAGGAGTCGGGCTATTAATCAGAAGGTTGTTGGTTCGATTCGTGCCATATGACGTTGTGTCCTTGGGCAAGGCATTTCACCCTACTTGCCTCGGGGAGAATGTCCCTGTACTTACTGTAAGTCGCTCTGGATAAGAGCGTCTGCTAAATGACTAAACGTAAAGTAAAGTACCGTACTGTAGCTTACTACACCGTGTCGCAAATGGTTCTTATGTGTGAAACATCTGTAGGTTCCACAGAAGGACCACATCACGGCTAGCCAGTGGGTTCTGGGGTCCAATGAAAACGTCCCCGACCCATCTCCGTCTAAACCGCAACGCAGTCCACATGAGCCATTTGCATCCATCAGCAACGGTGATCAAGGGAGCAGAAAACAAGAGGCAGCTTTTAAAAAGCACTCTGCTTGAATGCTATTCTTTGGGTAAACACAGCAGCTCACAGGGGGTTGAGTGGGGAGGTGTGTGTGGAGGGAGCTGGGGTCAGTCCCACCACACGGGGTACTTGTGCCCCCGATGTTTGCCTTTCCCTGCTCGGGGTTTTGAAGTCGGTAATGTGCTTTTGGTGGAGGCCCAGGATGGTAATTACCTCACTCTCTCTTTCTGACTCTCATCATTCTGTGCCTCCAGGGGGCCATTATAGAAGCCTTGACATCTAATTCGGCAGAATTAAAGAAAGGAAGGGGAAAAAGAATTGATAAAAACTGCCAACAGCTCAATAGTGAAATATCAAGGGGATTGAAGGAGTGGAATGTTTGCTTTTGATTACACAAGGGGGGACGGTAATTTGTTTTTAAAAAGCGCCGTCTTTGTTGCAACTTAGTTTGGCAAAGTTATCTCTCTTGTTTTTGAGAATTGCACATGCAAAACTGACTATAAAACGAGCTCATAAGGAGAATGGCATTTTCAAGGATTTGTACGTTTTTCATTACGTTTCCAGCAGTTGAGAGAGATCAAAGTGTGCAGATGATCAAAAAACAAACAAAGCAATGATCTTGACATTTTTGAGCTTCAGAACAATCTGTGTTTGGGTTACGAGAAGACGTTCCAGAGATCAAATAAATCAATAAAATGCAAAGTCATCCTCACTGGGTCTGCATCACATCATGAAGATATGTTCACATTGATGAGGATGGTTTTGGTTGTTTCAACATAGCAAAGAGCATGCGAGATGTTTTGGCCAGTCCATTTTTTATCTTGGCTCTTGCAGCCGTGTGACATCTGCAGAGCTCCAGCTATCTGAGGGTCTGTCTGCCCACAGCAAAGAGAAATGCACTGTTACTATCTCCCTCCTCGAGGGCATGTACTCAGACACACCTGCGCCACAAGGATAGAACCAGAAACATCCAAAACACATGGCAGAGGAGAGTAGAAGAGGGGACTTGGGGACGAATGAGGTTGTTCCCCTGACTTGGGGACTGAGCTTTAGCTTAGAGGGTTCATGAGATGTGCTCTCGTGTACATTTTCCTAGTTTGATTCACAGATCCATTGCCAAGATACGCTTCACAAACCTCTAGTCTTTATTACAACGTCCAGTGGTAACATCAAGGTACAGCAGTAAAGGCAAGATGTGTTCTATTGTTGTGTTTACTTGAGAATATTGTAACAAGGAGAACAAGTTGTGGAGTTGTGCAATATTGAGACAGTATAGTGTCAGGCTTCCTGCCTGTATTACAGCCTGGAGCAGCTCCCACATGTGTCTTGGCTGGGAGTTAGTTTAGACAAAACAGCACAAGATGGATGAGGAAGTTCTGTCTCGGTGAAACCACCACTGGGAACTGGCAGAAATGTTTGTCTCCATAAACACTGAGTCATTGGAGAGCAGAAGCAGAATAAGGAAGGAAATCCCAAAGACAAAGACACAGAGCTGCAATGGAACCATCAGATTTTCTATTGTTTCCAAACTTTCTAAATGAATAATTTTGAATATAGTGTGACTCAACACCACACTCTCCAATTGACCCAGTTATGAAGGTATCCCAGGACAACTTTCACAACTTAGTGCGGGGAGATTCCAGATCGGAAGGACTCGGAATGAGATGTTTTGACATTCTTGTTTTGTGACATCAACATACCGTAAAAGGGGGGAATTTTACAGACAAGGAAATGTTTATTTTTCCAGATGGAAAAACACAGTACGAAATGCCTCAAAATGTAAATATTAGATCATGAGATATGAGTTTCAATTCAACTGTCAGTAGTACAGCCTATTGCACATGCTATTGATAGCATGTAGTATATCTCTCTCTTTTTATAGGACACAGTAAAATGTATATTTGAAAACGGGCTCTTAATTATCTTTCAACACTGTCTTCTATTAGGGACCATATTACCTGAAACTCAGTAGTGAGTATGTGTATTCTAAGGTGTTCTGTACTACAGTAAATGCATAAATGAATACATATTCGTAGGCCCCCTCCACATTAATGATGTCCAAGGGAATACTGAGATCCCAAGCTCAAGGCTGTGCCTGAACGCTAATCATTTCACAGATCAATTAGCAGGAAGATGAGTCTGGTCAGTCTAGTGGAGCATAGATTCATTGTAAAGTCCCCGCTTGAATGTCATAAAATGCTAACGGCTTCTACTTTGCAATGTGTGTGTAGGTATGCATCCAACTGCCCATCCTTATCAGGCCAATAAGCAATATTCTTTCTCCAGGTTCTCAAATGAATGTCTGTTAAATGCGTTTCTGATTCGAGGCACAATAGCCTCGCAGACAGCATTGAGTCTAAATGGTCCATTAGCCCTGGGGGGTGTTATCTCATCAGCTAGCCATGCTAACTCCAAATGCTGCTGCTAACCCATCAGCCTGGCAGTGGTCGCTGGTCAGTTAGCCGCCACGCTATGCATTCATGAGAGCTGGTCGTCTGGCTTAATCGTGACCCATCACCCACCCACCCACCCACCCCTTACAAACAAACACACACAGACACACACAGACACGCACACAACTCGCATTGGAGTTAATCCTCGTTATCTCAGATAGCCTGACTCCCTGAGTCCTGTAAGACCCCAACAGAGCCAGGCTGGAGACGCTAACTGAGACTTATCATTATCTCTCTTCCTCTCCACTGGGCTGCGATAGCATATACCCCATGCTAGTTGGGAGTAATGATGGGAAGGGAGATGAACTGAGAGGGACGAGGGTTTATTTATGACCCTGGATGTACATGGGGAATTACAGTCATGGGGGTCGTTAAAGGTTGAAGTGGCCAATCTAGGCTGTATTTCTGTGGACCGAATCCAGTCGGCTTTTAATGACCTCTGGCTTTGGGCTACCCACTAGTGACCCCTCTGGTCGATCAGGGAACAGCAGTTATCTCTGTCAGCTCAGGACCGCAGTCCTTAGGCGGCTGAACTGGGAGGAAATCAAAGGATTAATACAAACCACTCGAAAAGCTTTGAACGTTCTTAACGTTGACATAAGAAACCCTTACAATGCCTCTAATTCGATACCATAGAGTCACTGAGACCTGTCAATGCCTCTTTGGAGACATTTTACTTGAGTTTGAGTCATCCGCTTCACCCTCTTGCTGTCAAAATGCACATGCGTTGTATTGTATGGTATTGTTATGCCTTAGCTTCAGCATGCAGTCCTACAGGAACATCTGGAGCGTATATCAAGCCTCAGTCGAATACACCAGGCATTCTTGCCACACTTTCCACACGTTTTCCTTGCTAGCCAAGTCATTGTTGTGTTAACTTCCCCTTATCCCCAGCCACAAGGCAGAGAAAGAGCGTTTTAGAATGCACTGAATGATTAGCATTCGAAACAGACCAGAATCATCCTCCACTTTCTGGAGGGGAGGATTGGGAGAGAGGGGAGGAATGGGTGGAGGGAGGGATGGGATTTTGGGAGACAGAAGGGGGGGGGGGGGGGAGTGGAAACTAGAAAAGAAACGATGTAATCCCTGAAACACGAAAGTGCTCGACATAAACAAACCTGCTGGGTGGATTTCAAAGGGCCGTCTGCTCTCCCGGGCTTTTCCCGCGTGCCGATGAGAGATAAGGAACCCTGCGCAACAGAGAGAGAGATGAACGCAGACATCACACACACACACATTTCCATGCACAATCAGAACAGATTGTTTGTGTGCTTGTTTACTGGTACCCTCCCTGCCCTGCTGTGCCCATGGCCTCGCCCAGTGGAGAGGGGGAGTTTCCAACATTTCTGCCGATAAGCTTTTGCGCATTCTCTCGTCTTGTCCGCGCTTGCACTCCAGAAACATCTGTTGAATTCTTGGGCCATAACGTTAGGGGCTCACACATGTTTCCGTCGAAGAACACACACGCCAACAACAGAAAACACCCACACCCACGCATAAGCGCGCGCACACACACCTGGTTTGCATGCACAGTTTGCCTCCAGCATACCGATAGGACAGGAAGCCCGCATTCTCTCAGAGAGAAGAATGCATTTTGTCATGGTTTAAGCAAGTATCTTCAGGCTTCAATTGTCACACAAAAATCACTGCATTCGCACACCCACCCGTGTTCCGGAAGGTGTGAGATTGGACGACACTGCGACATCTCTTCGTGGTGATTACCGTGTCATTCATCCAACCGCGTGACACCAAAGTCGTTTCATGAGGCGAGAACATACGTGTCTTTGGAGAAAAACATGCAAATAGTGTTCTCAAGATGCGGGGAGTGTCACGCAGCGGTGCGAGATGAGCTGATGTGGAAAGCTAAGGACATGGAGTGCATGAAAATGGGTGCTACTGTATTGAGTGGAATACCTCAAAAGTCTGTGTATTTGGAGGGAGGGCTGCATGTAAATGCATGGCGTTGAGGTCGGAGAGACAACGTTGCCTGACTGTGGGCTAGATTTTCCCAACTTGACAGTATTGAATGTAGGTGGACAGGTTTTGTGAGTGTGTGTGCGAGAAGCATGATTGTGTGTGTGTGTGTGTGCGTAGCATAGGCATGTGCGTGGTACACTCATGACTGCAAGTGTGATTGTGTGGGTCTGCTTCCTGTACACCTCAGATAAAGCACATGACAGACTTTCCGTGCAGATATTCAGATGGCTGATCAAATTAATCCCTTTATCTTAAAGCTTTTTTTCTTTTCATTCTTAAATCAGTGGACAGACTTTGTAAAAGAGTCCATTTTCAAATCTTCAAATCTGAAAGGGAAACAGCCCAGCACAATTATACAATGTGGTGTTGGGTGATGACTGTTACGATATAGTTGATGATAAGAAGTGGGTGGTTTTGCATTGGAGCTTATCTTGCTAGAGGAGACCATAGTGTATACAGAGGCCTATTGGTAAGAAATGATGTTAGGGCACCTAATGGTTTCTTTTTGTTTGTGTGAGTGTATGTGCGCGCGCCTGTGAGTGTATGTCCCCTTGCATGAGTATGTATGAGTGTGAGAACTCCTATGTATGAGTGTTTCTATCCCATCAATCTTGCCCCCAGGCCTTGAACACTGGCCCAATGTCCTGTGTGTGAATTGGCCGAGGAGGGGGTTGGGGGGGGGGGGGGGGGGGGTCATGGTAGAGGGAGGAGGAGGTTCAAGCTTATCTCACAGGGTCTGGACAGACAGCTGGGCTGTACCCTGGGCCTGCCCCCCCAACACTGGAGCCTTGTGTGAAGTCCACCACTACTGAATGCTTCAACCCAGGAACCTGCCCTGGCTCTGCGTCAGAGAGAGGCCTCTCGACTCCTCTTTCTTCTGCCCTCTCCTCTCTCTCTCTCTCTCTCTCTCTCTCTCTCTCTCTCTCTCACACACACACAAACACACACACTTTGCGATCTGTTCATCCATCACACATTTACACCTCTCGTACGTTTTAGTTTTCCATTTCTCTCTGCTCCTCTCTGTTGGAGCCTTGGCAGGTGATGAACCTTGCTGTATGCAATAACAAGAGAGGCAGAGAGGGAGACAGATGAAGTAAATATCTCATCCATATTGTTGCATCGCCAAACATCACAGGACACGTTCAATTCAGCCCCTTGCAAACCCTAGTCTCCCATCGCTCAGCGCATCCTTTATCGTCACAAGAACCCATACAGGCTGTGCGAGGCAATGTTTCCTCCAGTTAGGATGGAATTGGCTCCCACTGCTAACTGCTATCTGTGAGTGGAACATATTCATCACATTGCGTCTCACTCGCTCAATTCGACCGGTGTTCTGTGCAGAGGAGTGCAGAGGACTATAATCACCTCAGGTCCGCTCTCTCTCCTCCAGGAGGATCTTCTCAAGGGGAGCCGGCTGTGTTTGAGACAGCGTTGGTTAGTGCAGGGAGATGGCATCTAAGCCCTTACGGTCAGGAATTCTATCTGTGTATGTTTATGTGTGTGTGTGTGTGGGGGGGGGGGGGGAATGGTCAGGGAGGGTTGTGTACCCAAGGCGTGATTGAACTTGTAGCAGGAAACATTACGACACGGAGAGAACAGGTGAGGAATTCCAGCTTGTTCGTTATCGTGCTCGGAGCCCAGGAGTTGGAGATGGAGAAGAGCAGGCATGGGAACACAAGTCAGACATGCCCGGCTAGCCGCTACAAGCTAAACGCTACAAGTGAACTGCTGCTGTCCAACCGCTATGCACCAGCAGGCTATGGGGGCATAAGGGGTCAAAGGTCAAGTGGCGGTAAAAGTCTGAAGCAGAATGAAAATAACAGCCTGTTGAGGTGGGATGTAGATCACCTAGGCTTCA